>NW_007253180.1:232517-378732 GCF_000164805.1 Carlito syrichta
GGGAGCCACCACTGCACTCCAGTCTGGGCAACGGAGTGAGACTCCAACTCAAAAAAAAAAAAATAAAAAATAAATAAACGTGATATTTGTATTATATGAATTTTAACGTCCATCTAAAGTGACATCAAGTCAAAAGTGAATGCTTGTTTCCTCAGCCCCTTTCTCTCCAACACTTGATCACTATCCCGGGCTTCTCCCTGTAAACAATTTATTGGGTAAGATTGTTGCATAAATTCTCAGTGCATATAAAGTACCCTGCAAAGTTTTACTTCAAATATTATCCTGGACATGCATTTGTGTCAACATTTATAATCTCTGTTTTTAACAGCTGCAGAGTATTAAATCATTTAATGGAACAATGACAAATGTTTACCATCATCCTGTTTTTTTAATCCAGCTCTTTTCATTTTACTGTCTCATTATTTGGCAAAGTCCTGCAAACACCTTTATGTATGTGTGTGTGTGTGTGTGTGTGTGTGTGTGTGTGTGTGTGCGTGCATGTGTGCGTGTGTGTGTGTGTGTGTGTGCGTTAGGGGGTATATCAAGAGACGAAGGCATAGGGTGGATATCCTAGGACCAGAATGCTTTCTCAAGCACAGTGGACAGTATCCATTGATATAACTATTGATACAACAACTGACCATGGGAGAAGAAATTTTGCAATTTCTGATCCCATTTCTGAAAGTTTCACCTTCCTTCAAAACACCTCATGCTCCTATTCTCAAGAATTCCAGTTTTTGATTCCCAAGACCCTTTCTGCCAAATTCACACTAATTCAAAAGAAAATATTTGGATGAAGAGAATAAGAAAATAGAGGAATAAACAAGTTGAGCTCTAACATGCACAAAACATTGAACACCTTAAATCACTCAATCCTTACAACACCCTATGATATAGCTACTTTTGTATCCAATTTGGTTGAGATAGGAAACTAGGCTTAGAGAGTTTCAGCAATGTCCCCAAGGTCTCTGCTTGTTCTCCTTCTGTTATATTGCATCATTTCTTCCAAAAGAAATAAAATATCTTCTACAAGTTATACCTAGAAATACCTGAGGTTGCTGCACTGAGTGGTCTTTGATTCTACTAACTGAACACTTACCTCACCATTGATGAGATATGGAGGAAACAGCATAGATAACTTTAAAGGGTGATAATTACGAAATAGCCAAGAAATCAATCCTCATTGATGTACTCAAGAATACCTTTTATTTTGTTTATGACTGGAAGTGAAGGCTAATCATGAAATTTTAGGTCCAGGATGTTTTATACAATACAATTTGCTAATTTTATAGATAGGGAAACTGATTCCCAGAGGTGACAAGTAGGTTAAGTTGCATTTACCTAGTTACAGATATATTTTAAGCCAAACTCAGATTTCTCTGTGGTCTGGTGGTATTTCCTCTAACTACACCATACTGAGAACTAACACATGTACAAATAATTGTGTATCTTATGGGATAATTTCTATAGAAACAGTGGATTGCATCAAACAATAGTCCAAGGTAAAGCTATTGTTTGGACAGAGCACAAGAAGACCAAGAAAGGTAGTCATCTGTTGTCTTCATGGTTTGTTGTTGAAGGATTAAACTGAAAGGACTGTCCAAAGTGAAGAACTTTTTTCAGGTATCCTAGTCTGTTCTCATCTGTCCAGATTTAGATTTTCCGCTGACCAACTTTAGTTTAATAGGTAAAACTAAAATAGAAGTAGTAACTAGTGACAATTGCTTCCAAGTATTTAGGCATTCACTAGCCTTAAGGATACATTTATATATTTTGATATAATAAATTAAGTGAAGGAGGAAACAAACAAAAAAGAAGCTACCAAAACAAGTATCTTTTACAATAAATAACCAAAGAAAATAATTATTTTATTGCAAAGACAATGGATACTTTGAGAAATGACTTTCTCAAAATTCAGTTTTTATGAACCTTTTTAATAATATTTTATTTCAAGTTTTAACTTATGTTAAAGTAAATGAACTAAAGTGATTAACAAGGAATCTGGTACAACATATTGTGGTTATTTTCTTATCCTCCATCTTAAAAAGAATTACAACATTTTTTAAACTGTGGCAAATCTTTGGAAATGATGGCTTTCCTGCTGTGTAATATGTTTTCTCTAATGAATCCTCCCATAATGCCATGGGAGGCCAACTTTCTGGTGTTTCAACTTCAGGACATGCAATGTTTTTATGTTGCAGATCAGAAACAAAAGAGAACACATGGCACCATTATTTTCCAAGGTGTTAGCACAGACTTATTTTTCCATAATAATGGAGTCCAGGTAGCTGGCAGAAACATTACAAGATGTTAGCTCTCCAATGTGGCTGCACAGTTTATATTCCACTGTGTTTCACATCTCTGTTACGATGCTCCATTCCAACAGAGGTAGAATGCAGACCACATTCTGTGTTAGAATGGCCTTAAAAGTAAAAAGAGAGAACTCTTCACCTACTCACTGATGTTCTTTTCTGCTCTACACAGAAACAACAAACCCAGGTTCAAGTAGCTGAAAACAAACAATTAGAAATCACATCAAAGCCCGTTTGGCTTCACAATTGAATGCTGAGATGCAATAGGAATCGTAACAATGCAAAGTAATAGCCTGCCGAATTCAATGAATACAGCTTAATAACTTTGGATCGTAGCAAAGACCTGGGTAAAATTAAAAAGTAATGTAAAACTTCTCAGTATGCGCTCCTGAATTAGTATTCTGGGACATGTGTCTCCACACCATCCATAATGAAGGCTGTTGGTTTCATTTACAGACACCGCCTACATTAGCTAGCACTAATGTGTAAAAACGTATTGTACACTGGTGTATAGAGGCACACCACATTTTCATAATGCTTCAGTCAAAAAGTGCTTGTTTTGCAGGATGGAGTCCATGTCAATAAAATGGATTGGGTGTCACTTAAACCAAGTGACATGCTAATCTTCCAGAGGCCTCTGTCCTTAATCTCTGCAGGACATAAGTCAGTTTAGAAGCGTGAGCTGTTCTCACAGGTAGCAACTATTGAGCTCTTTAATGTAAATTCAAAAGCAAAGCTTATCAGTGTGTTTCAGAAATTGCTTCAATGTGGCTGCTGTCTAGGAAAAAAAATCCCCCTACTTTTCCCAAATCCATGGGTAACTTCCAAGTTTTCACAGTGCCTGGGAGCACCATTTAATTATAAAGAAATTGGTTTTGGTGATAGCTGCCCTGTGACCAATTGGATTAGGGGTATTTCTTCTGGCTATTATTATGGTAACCTGACTACTGCCCTCGTGTAGTTAGGCATGTTCAAAATGTTAAGTAAAGCAATGTCTCAATCCAGAATTTCAAGACCCAGTAGCCTAAATTTTTTAGAAGTAAAGTCATAATTTAGCATTTTATAACAAGAGAGCAGACTAATGGGATTGGTATCAAGAATTGTTTTGCTTGTAGAGGGAGCAACAAAACATATGGAAAATGACCTTGACTGCTTTTTTAATATTTTAAAATAGCATTTGTTATATCATGGTAAAGGCAAAAAAAGCTAAAAGAAGCTACAAAATTTCTCTTGGGTCTAAGAATTAAATTCGTCGACAATAAAATCTTTAAAATATAAAATTAAAAGGGAGTCTCCATTCTGTAACCTTTATCTTATTTTCTAAGTACCAAGTAGTGTACATTTTCTGCTCACTTGTTCTCAATAGAATAAAATGTAATCATTACCAGAAGTAATGGTCTCTACTCCGTATAACACTTTCCACAAAAGAATAAGAGGTTCCCATCTATTATTCTGTCTTGTATTAGATGACACTTTGCTGATAAATATACACATGGAATTTTGAGAGCATACATTGAATTCAAATTAGAATCACTCCCCCCAAAATATGTCACACAGAGAATAAAATGCTCAAATATTGCATTACCTCTGAGGCTAAAACAATAGAAAATAAGTAATGAGATTAATGAATATGCTTGTAAAAAGTGAATTTTTCTTCAGTTTAAAGTTGACAAATATCTTTTTTTAATTTAAACTTTTTTCAAAAAGCTTGTGCAAAATGCATTTTTCACTCAGGATATAAAGTATGCTGAGTCCGATTTTATTTTTATATGATGATTTCAGTTCTGTCACTGACTGGTGTTGGTGTTATAAAGATATTTTCTCTTATTCTCAATGTATATTGAGGCATGTTGAGTAGTATCTATAATGATTCCAGGATCAAGCAGTCACCTTTCTTTTTTGCTGTGAGATATTTTTCAATTAGTTTATTTTATTACCACGTTCATAGAGTAAACAATATATGTGTTATCAAATGACTAAATGACTATTGTGAGCTCTGGGTAATAAAAATTAGATTTGCAGTGATAAAGCATCTTACCTCTAGCAATAAAATACTGATTATTTTTTTCTTAGTTGTAAAACGATGCCAAACTAAAATTTTGGAACTGTTGCCAAAGAATTAGTACTACCATACTCTCTAAATGTGTCTTAATGACACATGTAGGAGGGAATATTTTTTAATAAGATTTTTTGCAAATGATATTTCATACCATTATGAAGGAGTTGATTTTGTTACTAGTATACCTTTTAGGAAATACTTAAGTACCTAGGTAGTATGACTTAATGCAGTAAAAGCATAAGTACTTGTAGAGCTGTTAGCTTTGGGGTCTATAGAAACAGATATGCCTTCTTCAGGTAGTTAAACTTTTGTGTGTCAACAAACATATAAGCAGATATAAATTTTAACTTAAGTTCTTAGTGTTGTTGATTTTTATGCTTAGACAAAAACAATAAAATCTTTTTTAAAGCATTTTTACATTACAATATTTGACTAAATAAATTTAAAATATCCAATTGATTTTTGCCTTTTTGTTTAAGAAAGAAGTGAATGGGAAGAAAAAATTGTTGTTTTTCCTAAAAGAAGCATGGAGTTGACATTTATCTCTAAAATATATGAAGTTCATATCATTCCTCTGATGTCTTCAAACTGATGTTCAGCTGTTGGAAAATGTTCTTTGTTTTGTGTGACATTTGCACACAGATACTGCTGCTTGATTCTGTCCACACCTGTTTGCTCTACTGAGCATCTGCCAATCCAAGAGAATCAGAGTATATGGTGTATGGATATATAGACACAAATATTAAAATCGTAAATAATGAACACAGAGGATAAAAATCCGTTAAAATAAAGTATATTCTTTCTGTACACATTTTGCGCTTGCAATTTAGGGAATATTTAAAAAGTGTGAGCACAAAAAAATTTTTTTAAAGGCAACAGTTGAATACTCCATTATATTTTCAAAGGAGGAATTATGTTTTCTTTTGGAAATTACTGAAGTGATTTTTTTTCCTCTATAAACAAATGAACCAACACCAAATTAGAAAACAAAGAAAAATACAATACTGTGTAATTAACAAAAATTTTCAGTCACAATAGAGTGCTGAAAGATGTTAAATTTATATTAGGATAGTATTATATATCTATATCTATCTATCTATCTGTCTCTTATGTTTTCCCTATTGGTATTATGGTCTTATTCAGGAAACTACAAGAAATTAAGAAAACTATCACTCTGCATTCGTACTATCAAATGTATCATTTTCCTGGATTAGATCCTGGACCAGAAAAAGGAATCAGTAAAAAAGGTAGTGAAGCCCAAATGAAATCTGGAATTTGATAATAATATACCAAGATTGCTTTTCTTAGTTTAAAATGGTATTATGGTAATATAAGATATTAACATCAAGGGATCCTGGGTGAATAATATATGGATACTGGGTGGATATGCATGGTGTAAACCTGAAAATAGGCCACTATAAAATGTCTATTTAAAAATATATCATATTTTGTTATGCGAGCAATGTAGGCTTTATCCGTTAAGTAAGCAAAGATTGATTCAATGGGTCCTGCTGCTGGTTCCTCAGCTTGGCACAAAGTGTGCAGTGGGGGGACTAAAAATAAACAATACAATCCAGAAATTATAGAAACTAAGATTACTGCCCGTATGGAACTTAAAGGTTAATGAGGGAACAATTTACTAATCATGTGGGGGAAAAAAAGCAGATCTAGGATGATAAATTCTAAATATTTTAATTCTGAATGCTAGTGATAAATTTAGTAAGGGAAATACAGGTTGCTGAGAGAGAAAATTACAAAAGAAATACAACCATAATTTTTTAGAGTTGTTTGTGGCAAAGTAGACATAATACAAATTTAACAACTTTAAGTGGATAATTCAATGGTAGATTTACATTGTTGTTCAACCTTCACCACTGTCAATCTCCAAAATTTTTCATCATCCCAAACTGAAATTCTGTGCCCATTAAGCAATAGCTCCCCATTTCTCCTTCCCTTCAGCTCCTGATAATCACTCTTCTACTTCCTGTTTCTATTTACTTTATAGAAGTGAAAACATGCAATATTTATCCTTTTGTGTCTGGCTTATCATAACGTTGTCATGGTCCATCCATGTTGTAGCACACATCAGAAAGCCATTTCTTTTTACAGCTAAATAATATTTCATTTCATGTGTATGTTACATTTTGTTTATCCATTCATTTTTTTGATGGACATTTCACTTTTTGGTTATAATATGGCTGCTATAAACACTGGTGTATAAATATCTGTTCATGTTACTGTTATCAATTATTTCGGGTATCTACCCAGAAGTGGAATTGCTGAACCACATAGTAATTCTATGTTTCAATTTTTGAGAAACTGACATGCTGCTATCTGCCACTGTTATTTTTAAGCAAAATCTAAAGTGTGCAAAGAGAAAATCAATTGAAGAGGCAGTTAGATAGTGATGAGAGGTGGTGGTGGTGAAGGGAAGAGAAATTTTAAAACAGGGAAAGTCATGACACAGAGGCCCTGAGGCCATATTGCTCAGTCCTCAAGGCTGAAGGACATGGGGTCAACCTTGGAAAGAAAAAAAGAAGCTGAGTGCAAGATGAGGTGCAAACTAGGAAGGAGTCAGATCACACAAGGCCCTAGACCCTACTTCAGTGCATTTGCATTTTATTATATGTACAAAGAAAACACCATGAAGAATTGTTTAAGTAGGACTATGCTTTGGCTGAAATTTCATAACATGAAAAACAGGATTAAGGCAAGAGTACATAAAGTGAGACACATGGGGATACTACTGTCACAGCGTTCCAGGTTTGACTTCATTTCTGTGTTGCTTGAGGAAAGGTAGGACTTGTGCTTTAGACATGAGTAACTTGGCGATGTATCCAGTGTAGGAAGTTTAACAAGTTAACGGAGACACAAGTGCCAAGAATCACTTCCGGGTTTCTATTTGTAACAACTGAGTGAATAATGGTATTATTTACCAAAGTAGAAGAGATAGCAGAGGAATATATTGGTTTGGGAAATGTCTTAAGTGTCTATTAGCTACAGAAATTCTATTATCTTAAAAAGGCTTTCCTTGACTTTAAAGTTCTTTAAACAGGAAGAATTTTATAAATTATTTTTTTTCAGACTCCTCCTGACCCATGAAGATATAATGACTGCATAAAGTAACTTTAAAAAAAAAATCTGTTCATTGTATTCCAGAATAAAGAAAATGCTTTATTAAAAGAGAAGTAAAATAACAAAATGTACCTAAAACTTTCTTTCAACAATCATTTGATTTCATAGTGACATTAAAATTTATTACAACTATCTGGTAATTTTACCCCATATGGTTTGTTAAACCCTGTCACTCAAGCAAAGTATATGCTTCCTTTCCCATAGTACTTCAAAATGCCCTGACTATACAAAACTAATTTACTGTGTAAATCTCACAATTGACTTCATTTTACAGCTATCTTCTCAATTGTGTTGTCCCCTGCATTGGTAGAGTCTGCTATGTTAGTTACATTTAGTCATTAGTATTGTTTGGTTGACTTTTGTGAAGTGTTCTATTTTTTTTTTCCCCCTTACTCACATGAATAGAAGTGTCCTGGCAAAGGAAATCTATTTGTCACCCATTGTTTGGACTTTAAAACTGTTGTCACTTGGTCACTTATAATCTTCACGTGCTTGGAATTTTATTGGTTTTATGCCACCTTGCAAAGCAGCTACTTACTTTTGATATTTTACAATATAATTATCTAATTTGATATTCTACTTCATAGATTTCTTCTGTAACATATTTCCAAATAAAATATCTATGTAGGAACTCAGGAAGACTGTGAATCAGCCTAAAGTATGCCATATTTGCACTGAGGTGATTATTGTAAAAAAAAAAAAAAAAGATATGTACATTTGGTAATTTATATGCCATGTTATTATTCTCAGAAACATTAGGAAAAGCTTAACTGACACTGCGCCTATATAGTTGCAGGGAGAAATTGTCACTTTGACTTTAGGCCTGTGATTTTTTAAATATATAAGTATGGTTTTATGAATCTATCATGTATTTTTTGTCTTCCTCTAATGTCATTACTGAGAAGCAAAATGAAGCTTTTTAAGTAAAAGCATATTGACGAAGAAGAAGAAAAAGAAGAGGGGGAAGAGGGAGAAGAGGATAACGTTAGCAAAATTTGACATTTAGTCACAAAAAAACTGTTTTTGCTGGTTATAAACATAATAATATATGATCATTAATTATATATAATTATTTTAGGAGACTAGGATATACAAAAAGCAAGCAGAAGAAGATAACGCCACTTGTAATTCTTCTAACAAGAAATAAACATTATTAACCTATTAGTATATATTCTCCTGTATTTTATATATAATGAGATACAGCTGATTTTTTTTTTTTTTTTGAGTTGGAGTCTCACTGTCGCCCAGACTGGAGTGCAGTGGCTGCTCCTGGCCACTGCAACCTCGACCTGCTGGGCTCCGGCGATCCTTCCGCCTCAGCCTTCCAAGTAGCTGGAACTACAGGCGTGCGCTACCACGCCCAGCTAATTTTTTGATTTATTGTAGAGGTGAGGTCTCACCTAGTTGCCCAGGTGGGTCTTGAACCCGCGGGCTCAGGCAACAGCTGATTTTTTTATTCTCCTTTTTTTCTCATTGGAGAGCCAACCATAACTTTAAAAAGAAAACAATAATAATATGAAATACTTTCACGGACTGTTTCATCCAGTTTCACCGCAAAAATATTATTGTTTCTACATTATGGATACATTTTCCATGTAAAGCATGTTAGTCTTTATCATTTACATATAATTTATGAGTCTTCATTTGCCTTCCAAATGTCAGAGATATTTTAGGCATGGAGAGGACAAAAAAGACCCACATAAGATAGCCATAAAGGAAAAGGGAGTTGGTCATGACCATCCTGAGTCTAGACCAAGTGGCTAGACAATGACTGTCCCCTCTGATAAAGATGTGAATGTTTATTTATTGAGAATCCGGATGTGTAAGAGCCATTTAAAGAACAAAAGAAATATACCTAACTATGTACAAGGGAGTGTATAAAAACACAAAATATGCTTGTTGAATAGAGTCAAAGATAGACTAAAATGGACTCTTCCCTGGGGTTTCTTTTAACTTTTTAAATAATTGTGGTGAAATATGCCTAGAGGTAGGACCATTGTACCTAGGTTTGTGTCCAATTTTTTCTTTACTTCTTATAGCTGGGCAAGTTGAAACATGTCACTTAACTAAATTTCACCTTGGTTCAGATTACTCATCATTACAATGAGATTAAAGTAAGAACTCTTTAGTGATTAGTTGTGATTATTGGGTGTGATTTGTGTAAACAGCTTAATATAACTAGTAACATATAGTAAATGATAAATGAATGGTATAAGTAAATTGTAGCTATAGAGGTCTTTCTTACACTATTGTTTCTTTTTCCAACTTGAATTGCTATTTCACTACACAAATACACAGATATCACGTGTCCCATTTATACCAATGATGCTACATTAAAATTTGTGAATTGTTTAATTCATATAGGATATTACAAATGTATAGAGTATGTGCATATTCATCTGCTTTACGCTGTGATTTTAGACAATACAGAGCATATCTCAGTTTACTGCACTTCACACATATTGCCTTTTTTTTTTTTTAACCAATTGAGTGTTTGTGGCAACTTTGCACTGAGCAAGTCTATCTAAACTACTTTTTAACAGCAAGTGCTCATTTCGTGTCTCTGTGTGACATTTTGGTAATTCTTTAAGTATCTCAAATATTATTATTATATCTGTATATCTGTTATGGTGATCTGTGGTCAGTGATCTTGATTATAATTATTTTGGAGTTCCATGGACTGTTCCCCTAGAAGATGACAAAATTGACTGATAAATGTGTTATGTTCTGACTGCTCCATGGACCAGTTGTTCCTCAATTTCCCTCCTATCCCTTGAGACTTCCTATTCCCTGAGAAACAACAAATATTGAGACTAGGCTAAATAATAACCTTACAATGGCCACTAGGCGATCAAGTGAAAGGAATAGTTACATGTTGGGTTGCCCATCTTAAGTCAAAAGCTAGGAATGATTAAGTTGAGAGAAAAGCATGTCAAAACTGACATAGCAAATGCTAGGCCTCTTGTATCAGACAACCAAGCTGTGAGTGCAAAGAAAAAGTTACTGAAAAAAATTACATGAGCTACTCCAGTGAAGACACAAATGATAAGAAAGGAAATCAGCCTTATTGCTGAGACAGAGAAAGTTTTAGTGGTCTGAATTAAAGATCGAACCAGCCACAACATTCCCTTAAGCCAGAGCCAGATTCAGAATAAGGCCTTAACTCTCCGCAATTATAAGAAGGCAGAGAGGGTAAGGAGCCACAGAAGAAAAGTCTGAAGCTAACAGAGGTTGGTTCATGAGGTTTAAGGACAAAAGCCATCTCCGTAACATAAATGTGCAAGGCGAAGCAGCAAATGTTAATGGAGAAATTGGAGCAAGTTATTCTGAGGATCTAGCTAAGATAACTGATTAAATTAGCCACATCAGGGGTTCCAATTCTCAAATTATGGAGCAGTACCTGTCTGTGGTCTGTTAGAAATCAGGCCATACAGCAGGAGGTGAGCATTGGATAAGTGAGCAAAGCTTCATCTATATTGACAGCCACTCCCAGCACATTCTTTACTACCAAAGCTCTGTCTACTGTCAGATCAGTGGCGGCATTAGATTCTCACAGGAGCAGTGTGAACTCTATTGTGAACTATGCATGCTAGGAATGTAGGTTGCATGTTCCTTATGAGCATCTAAAGCCTGATGATCTGAGCTGGAGCTGAGGAGGTAATGTTAGTGCTGGGGAGTGGCTACAAATACAGATTAACATTAGCAGTGAGGTTTGACTGCAAATAGACCATAATAAATCAATTCTTGCAGACTCATATCAAAACCTTATCAGTGAATGGCAAGTGAGTTGATGTACTTCAAGTGTACAGCTGCATCTGGTGGCGGGCTTTTGGTGAGTATCTGACACTTATTTTTGTCTGCATGTGGTACACCCATTATTTTATTTACCACTTCCATCCATGTCTCTTTTTTATGGTAATTTGTATAGTTATTTCATTATATATTACAAAGTAACAATAATAGAAATAAATTGCACAATAAATGTTATGGGCTTGAATGATCCCAAAAGCATCCCCCATCCTTAGTCCATGGAAAAATTATCTTCCATGAAACTGATCCCTGATGCCAAACAAGTTTGAGACCGCTGGGTTACACTTAGTGAAGGATTTTTGATGTAGATGAAACAGCCTTTTAGTGGAAGATGACACCAATGAGGACTTTTATAGCTACAGAAGAAAATCAAAGTCTTACTTCAATGTGTCAAAGGATAGGCTGACTCTTTCATTAAGGGCTAATGCAGCTGGTGACTTTACATTGAAGTCAATGTTTATATACCAATCTGAAAATCGTAAGGCCCTTCAGACTTAATGTAAATTTACTCTGCCTGTACTCTAGAAATGGAACAATAGATCTTGGATGACAGCACATGTTTGCAGCACATTTTGTTGAATATTTTAAGCTAATGTTGAGACCCACTGCTCATAAAAAATTATTCCTCTAAAAATATGACTGTTCATTGACAGTGCACATGGACACTGAAGAGGAAACTAATATTGTGTTGACTACTAACACAATATCTGTTCTGCAGCTCATGGATGAAGGAGTAATTTTGACTTTCAAGTGTTATGATGTGAGAAATATTCTTTGTAAGACTATGACTTCCATAGATAATGATTCCTCTGATGGGTCTGAGCAAAGTAAATTCAAAACATTCTGGAAAGGATTCACCATTCTAAATTTCATGAAGTACATTCAAGTTTCATGGAAGAGGTAAAAAAAAAAATCAACAGAGTTTGAAAAATGTTGGCTCATACCCTTATTATTGACTTTGAGGAGTTCAAGACTTCAATACAGGCAATAACTGTAGATATGGTTGAAATAGCAAGAGAACTGAATTAGAAATGTAGCCTGAAAATGTGACTGAATTTCTACAATTACATGAGAAAAATTAAAAAGATGAGACGTTGCTTCTAATGGATGAATAAATAAAATGGTTTCTTGAGATAGAATTTACTCCTGGTGAAGATACTGGGAACACTGTTGATATGAAAATAAAGGATTTAATATATTACATAAACTTAGGTGAGATAGCAGTTGCAGGATTTGAGAGAACTGACTCCAATTTGGAAAGTTCTACTCTGGGTAAAATGCTCTCAAACAGCATCGCACGCTCCAGAGAAATCTTTCTTGAAAAGAAAAGTTAATCAATGTGGCAAACTTCTTTGTTGTCTTATTTTGAGAAATTACAACAGTGACACCAATCTTCAGCCGCCACCACCACCACCATGATCAGTCAGCAGCTATCAACCTCAAGGCAAGATGGCCCATAAGCAAGAAGATTATGACTTCCTGAAGGCTGATTTTTGTTACTATTTTTTAGTAATAAAGTATTTTTAGATTAGAGTATGTACTTTTTTAGACACAGTGCTATTGTGCACTTAAATGACTACATGGTAGTATAAACATAACTTTTATATACAGTTGGAAACCAAAAAAATTGTGATTTGTTATATTGTAGCCCTAGTGTGTCAGCAGTGGTCTGCAACGGAATCTGTAATATCTTTGAGGTATACATGAATGTTGCCACTAGAAGACACTCCCTGTATTCCAGTGACTGTTCTTTAAATCCAGGGTTGTGGCCCTTTGTTGACAGACTTTGTAAGTGTAGGGTCATTTTTCTCAATTTCCCTTGGGAAAAATCATGCACACTAGTAGGGAGGCAAGCATAGATTTAAAAGACACTGACCAGTAAGATAAAATTTCTGGTTTCAGATCTTGTTCTGTCACTCAGCTTTACATATTCTCAGGCACATCATCTCTCCTAACTGGAACACGGTATCTTGTTTGGAAATGAATGAATCAATGTCATTGCATGCTGCTTTAACATCCTCCTCTTCTCTGTTCTCTGTGCATTTGCTTTTCTCTTTACAAATATCATAGAACTCACCTAGCAAATCTTCTCAAACATTAAAGACCAATGTTGATTATAAACTGACTATAGAGATGATAATTGAATACATGATAGGAAATGACACTTTTCTTTATTGAGATGTATTAGAAGCATAAGGGCAGCATTGTCAAAGTATCAAAAATAGATCAGTGGCAACGTTCTATTGCCAGAGGAAAGAGATTTTGTTTTCATTGCCAAAATACTGTGATAGCTGACAGAAGCCTAGGAGCAGAATCTTTGGAATCAAAGTCAGGAGCATCAAACTATGATGAACTTGGACAAAAAGCAGGTGAATAACTTCTTCCTAGTCAACAAACAGATTTCATTTGGATCTTGATGACACCTACTTACTTTCCACATGTGATTTCTATGCTATTTTCATGACAACTGATTTCTGACTAACTGTTTTCCATATACTTACAGCAGCCTTTTCCAAATATGTCCCTACTAGATCTGAACTTGGAAGGAGGGGTGTGGGAGGTGGGTATAAACTGAACTTATTGAGAGTTAGGTATTTGCCAAGGAATTTTTTGCTAAGGAATGTATATTCTCATCTAATTATAGCCACTGTCTGAAATAGTTGTCCTTATCATCTCCATTGTACAGATGTAGAAACTGAGTGTCAGAGAGTTGAAGTTAATCACATAAGGTCATGGAGTTAGTAAGTGAATGTGCCTGGATGCAAACATCTGTTTTGGAAATTTCAAATTTCACGTCCTTAAATGCAACACTCAGTTTAGAACTGGTGCTCTTGATGAGTTAGAAATATGCTAAGGTATTTTTTCTCTCAGCCAGTCCTTGGGGTAGCAGCTTATGCCACAAAACTGTTTGCTCCAGTCTCCAAAGACCTTCTCCATTTTCCCTGGCACATGGTTCTGGTATCATTTTCTATGTGTCGTGATGTGAAAAAGTTGAGAGGCTTGACTCCACCATATGACTTGAACGAACACTGGCAATAGAAAAAATAAATATGCTAAGTGACACATTTATGGATTTCATCAGTTTTTTTAAGCGAAAAAGAAATCAGCTTTGAGTTAGAAGTTAAAATGAGCCCTAGGAATAAATGCATATATTTGTACCTTACATCATTGTTAAAATATACCAAATACATATCTGGGAAAAGAAGCTTGAGATAACTGTCCTCTCAGATGCACCGAAGGAATGGAACAATGAAAAGATCCATGGGATACTTACTTGGCTTTACTTAAAGTTTACAGTTTCAGCTCTGACAATATTGGCTGTTAAATTATTTGATATAAATCCCTGTTTATGTCCAAAACATTTTGGATTCATGGAACACCAGTCACTTCTGACATATAATTTCGATGCTTTGAAAATTCTTCATAAAAGAATATATTTAAATCTGAAAACTTTCATAAATGTATTAATATATTACAAGTTTGGAATTTATTAACATACTTAGTTTCCAATCCATGTCCATTCTCATTACTTTTTGGTTGTTTCCAAGACTATAGACAATATGACTATACATATATGTATGTATATGTATGTGTGTGTATATGTGTATATGGATATATATACACATATACATGTGTGTGTATATATACACACATATATATATACAAAATTCACATACACACACACACACACACATACACACACACACACACACACATACACACACATATATATATATATGTAAAATTCAAAGAGTATATTGAGTTTTCCTACATTTAGGCACTGACTTTCCTGTTTTCCCATATACGTTAGGTCTATTTTCAAATTTTATATTGATAGTATCCCATCTTCATTTAGAACATGGTAACAAATGTGCCCTGCTTATCTGACAAGATTTTGTGATGCTTCCACAAAATAAGAGAATTCTACATTTAAAATCTTAAAATAATTGAAACACTTATGAAAACATACTCATATATATTTGTATGCTCTAAAGTGTTAAATAAATGCTACAATAGTTGCATATATAAAAATGTTTTAATTTTTTATTATAACTTCAAACTTTTATTCAGCTGTATTTTCAAAGCAAAACTTTCAGAAAAGCTAAAAAAAAAAAAAGAAGAAAATGTGAGCTACATAAGACACTATTGACTTTTTCACCGTAATTTTCCCTTAAAATATTTTATTTTCTTCAAAATTTGTATAATGATATATGGTGACCTTTGCTTTTAATATATATTTAAGCTTTAATTAATTTTGAAGAACGCCTCCAAAGCAAAAGAATATGCTGACTTGGATTGAGGGCTCTATGTGCAGTTTTAAAAGTAGATTATACCCCCCCAGTTACCTGAACATGAGCCCAAATTTAATACATCAATGCAAAGTACAATTGATCCTTGTGCAACGTAGCAGTTTAGGGTGGTGACTCCTCCTCTTCCTCCCTAGAGTCAGTATTCCTCAAATCAGTTCAACCCCCCCCAATATAACTGCTAACAGCCTACTGTTGACCAGAAGCCTTATCAATAACATAGTCAACTAACATGTATTTTTTATCATATATATATAAAATATTCTGTATTCTTACAACAGTGTAGTTTAAAGAAAAGAAAGTGTTAGTAAGAAAATTAGAAGGGAGAAAAAATGTGTTTACTATTCATTACATGGCAGTGGATAATCATGAAGGTCTCCATCCTCATCTTCTCGTTGGGTAGGTTGAGGGAGAGAAGGAGGAAGAAGATAAGGGGTTGGTCTTGCTGTCTTGAGGGTGGCAGAATGAGCAGAGGTGGTGAAGTTGGAAGAGGTGGCAAGAAAGGTAGACACACTCGCTGTAACTTTATGGAAATACATTGTAATTACTGTCTGACTTTTTACTTTTTTATTTCTCTAAAAAAGTATCTATAGAGTACCAATCTTCCTTCCACCATTTGCTTTAGTTTTAGTGATTGTGTCATAGAGAGTTCCATGCTATAAAATAAGTTTGAATAATCAAAACTCTTCTGCCAGATTGTTGAATGCCAACTTGTTTTTATGATATTGCTGCTTCTATTTCATCCTCATAATCAAACTGTAGTTCAGATGCACTCATCTCTATCAAGTTGTCTTCTGTTAATTCTCATGGTGTAATGTCTGTTAGCCCTTGAATTTTTCTAAGAACTATAACTTGAAATTCTCATGCTCTACTTTTTTTTCTGCTATATCCACAATCTCTTCAATAATTTCCCTAATTAGTTCTCTCATAAATCCTGTGAAGACATTCACAACATCTGGACACAGTTTTCTTCAGCAGGCATTTATTGTTTTGGAGTTTGATGGCTTTCACAGCTTTTTCTATAACTCGAAGGAATTTTCTTTCTTTCTTTCTTTCTTTTTTTTTGAGTTGGAGTCTCACTCTGTCGCCCAGACTGGAGTGAAATGGCTGCTTCTGGCCACTGCAGCCTCGACCTGCTGGATTCAGGCGATCCTTCCTCCTCAGCCTTCTGAGTAGCCGGAATTACAGGCATGCGCTACCATGCCCGGCTGATTTTTTATTTATTTCTTGTAGAGATGAGGTCTCGCTGCCCAGGCGGGTCTCGAACCTGCGGGCTCAGGCAATCCACTCACCTCAGCCTCCCAAAGGAGCGGGATTACAGGCTGAGCCACCGAGCCCGGCTGGAATTTTCAATGGTATAATCCTTCAGACTTTCATGATGTTCTCTCTCGGGATTCTCTTTCATAGCATTGGCCATACTTTTTCATAGAGTATTGTGTGTGGTCAGTCATAAGTGTATTGTGATCCTGGATCCAGAAGTAGAATTACTTTGTGTTTGTGGATAAGTACATCACTTTAATGTCTTTGGTGTTGAACTCATGGAGTTCTGGGTGGTCAGAGGCCTTCAAAAGAACTTTAAAAGATAGTCTCTTACAGGCAAAGTAGGGAATTTTAAATTTGGAGAAAAGTGTCAATAGAATCAATCCAGTAAAGGAGTTCTTATTGTCCAGGCTTTCTTGTTGTACAGACAAGAGACTGGGAGCTGGTGTTCATCTTTTTCTCTCTAAGGCTTGAGGTTTTAGCAGATTTATAGATGAGGATCGCCTTGGTTTAAAAACATACAAAACAGTAGAATTAGCCTATCCCTTCCTGTGTTAAACCTGGTACTTACTCTGCTCACTTTTCTTCCTTACTAGTAAATGTTCTTTGTGCCTTTTGGTTTTGGGTTTTTTTGTTTTTTGTTTTCTTTGAATACAATACTTTCATCTTCATTAAAAAATCTCTTCAGACAGATATTCACTTTTTCTCAATGATTTCCTTAATGATGTTTGGGAACTTCTCTGCTGCCTCTTGGTTGACCAGAGATTCTTCTATTCCTTTGAGATTTTCTTAAGCCAAAACTCTTAAAATTATCAAACCATCCTTTACTGGCATTAAATTTGCCAGCTTGAGACCTTTTGCCTTCTTTTTGCTTTGTTATCAGATAATAACTTCACCTTTTCTCAGATTATGGTAGAGTCTGTAGGTATGCCTTTTTTCTAGCAATCTGCATATAAAAAGTTACATATATACTTAACAAAAAGTGTGAGGTTTTCATGCCTGCTGGTGTAGATGCAGCAGCAACTTCACAAGTTTTACTTTATTTTTTACAACAGTCCTCAGGCTGGATTCATTTATCTGGAAATGGTAGACACTCACAGCTGCAAGCCTCAGTGTATGATACATATCAACCAATTCAACTTTTCATTGTAATGTCGTAAATTTTGTCTACTTTGGGGGAACACTTTCAGCATCATGAGTGGCACTTTGTATGGGTCCCATGATGTTATTCAAAGTTTACAGTATTGCATTAAACACAATGAAAAGTACAGGAGAACTGTGAGAAATCAGTGTTTTCAGAAATATGCAATTTACTGGAGAGACAAACTGCTCAAAAGAAGATGATTAGCATCACATGGCATTTTAAGTGGATACTTGCAACATTTGAGCTTATCATTTTGTGTCACAAAATCATGACACAAGTTCAATTTATTTAGTTATAATTTAATACTGCATCTTTACATTAGTTTACATTTATCTCAACTGCAAATAGCACCACATGCTATCAGTGTGTGCATAAGTTTTGAGAAATTTCAGTATTTTGTAATAGATCTGTGTATATTTTATGGTAGTAAATGATAAAATAAACTAATGTCTACATATATTTTATGCATTCACGATATAGCTAACTTACCTTTTTTTGTTTTCTTGATAACTCTAGGCTATGTGGGTTCATCTGTTTATTCAAGTTGTAGCAAGTCTCCAAAATCCTGTTATTTTTAAGTGTAACTGCATTTTTTAAAGTTTATCTATTTCTTCAACTAGAATACTAACATTCATGACTTTTTCAAACTTAGATAAAATCACTAATGATGGAGGAGTTAATAGAGTTTATTTAGTGTACACTTTTGTAAATTTTCTAATTGTTAACAATAAATAGGTTTTGCTCTCTAATCTAGAAAGAAACAAGAGTAAAAAGTCAACATAAAGTAAAACTCTGTAATGTGTTTTAAGTACAGCAGTTTGGTTGTTACTAAAATTCTTCAAGGTCAGAATGAGAGCAAAGCTCTATAAATAAGTTAATTCTTTAAAGATCTTCTTAAAATGTTTGGACTTCAACTGATAGCATCTCCAGCCTGCAAACTTTGATTTAGGGCTTCATAAATTAGAAGTCTTCTGGGTTTAGTCTTTTGAGCTAGAACAGCAGTTGTTCTATGGGGTTGGATAGACAATTTATAATATACAGAGCCACAGATAGCACTTTTGGACTTCCTAATAAGGCAGTGTCATCTTACTTAGGCTATCTACTTGTAAATTTTAAACCAAAGATCAAACTAGCTAATAGAAACTGTCTTATAATGATTAATGTTAAGGTTTTGTAAGGATGATTTCACTGCATAGTCTTGTCATTTTTCAACAGCTATTTCATTTATTTTTGATGTGTGGTGCTATAGCATTTTGCATTACATTTGAACAGCTGTACATTTTTCTAAAATCTAGTATGCCCAATTATAAAATATAAAGTGTCCATGAGTAACTATTTTACAAATTTTTGATGTTGTAGACTAATATAAATAGAACACCTTGAAATATTTTTTTTAAAAAGCTGGCTGATGATTATACTCCAAATATACATTTAATAGAAAATATTGATACACTAGTCACTTTGTATTTATCATCTTTCATGAACAACAATTTAATTTTTTTTGCACATCGACATGTGTGCATATATATGCACATATATTACAAATACAATGATACCGGAATTAGTATTATTGATAATAACAAACATTAGTCACAATAACAATCATTCATTGAGTGTCGCCGATGTACTAGCCACATCATAAGTTTATTTTTCAGCCCTCCTAGTAGCCTTGCAAGATGTAAATGTATTTATTCATGAAGATGCTCCTCCTAAGAGATGTCAAACAACTTACAATCTTTCTTTTAGGTCAAAGTCTTTTCTTTTTTGAGTTGGAGTCTCACTCTGTCACCCAGACTGGAGTGCAGTGGCCGCTCCCGGCCACGCAGCCTTAACCTGCTGGGCTCCGGCAATCCTTCCGCCTCAGCCTTCCAAGTAGCTGGAATTACAGGCGTGCGCTACCCCACCCGGCTAATTTTTTGATTTGATTTATTGTAGAGATGAGGTCTCGCCAAGTTGCCCAGGTGGATCTTGAACCCACAGGCTCAGGCAATCCACTCACCTCAGCCTCCCAAGGCGCGAGATTACAGGCTGAGCCACCAGCCCGGCTAGGTCAAAGTCTTAACTACTCCATTTGATTATAATAACTGTGCTTTTCCAGATTCTAACTTATTTTTACTTTACTATTTTTCAAAACATATGCTATGTATAGCAAATGTGCCTTAGCTTTTAACTCGCATGTTGTTTTAACACTTAAATTGGATAAAGACAGTCTCATTGTGTATAGCTGTGTATTTATCACCATAAAAGCAATTTTATTCTAAATTTCCTGGTGCTCATAACCCTTATAACAACAAAAACAGCAACAACAACAACAAAAATGTAGTTAAACAGGTTTGATTCAGTGGCTGGCAAAATAATTGTGTTGATAATCGTTCTCACATCTTTACTTAGAAAATGACCATTTTCATTTCAAGATATTAAAAGTTTATTTAAACTTTATAACATTAAATAATTCAACAATGGCATACACACTTAGGTTGAGGTGTGTTTTCCCTATAACCTATGCGATATTTAATTCACTACTTGAAATACTTACTGAGGATATACCGTGAGCAAAGCATTGAAGAGAAAGCTAGGAGAGATATATACATACTACCCACCAAGAAATTTTGATCTAGTTGCAAAGTGATAAAGTCAATGTACAAAAGTAACCATAATATGTGTCTTATTACATATAAATGATGAGGGGGAAACAATACCCACATGGAGTGAAACAATTACAAGTGGGAAAAACGAAGGCTGTTCTAGAAAAGAGACTACATTTGGGGGGGTCTTCACTGGTGGGTTTATAGATAGAAAATTAACTGACTATTTGGGGAATAGCTTGTTTTTCATTTGTGCTGTAGCATATGGTATATGGAAAAACTAGAGGGAGATAATGTTTGAAAGCCATGATACAGCCTGGAGTGCCAGAGAGTTTGTATTTCATATGGAATTTAAAACAAAAAAAAAGAGGTTTTTTTTCAGCCAAGGTACAACGTAATCTGAGCTTGCATTACAAAAATGTATCTTGCAGCAATGTTGAGGTTAAAGTCAAGTGAAGAAGAGTGTCTCACTAATCTGTCTTCTCCTACGTAGTCTCTGGGAATAGACTAGACATCTTTACAGATTTTTAAGACCTGTTTGAATACCTCCTTCTGTCAGCCATTATAAATTTAAGTTTCTGTAGTCTAGTTTCTTTTTTTTTTTTTTTTTTAAGATAAAGTAGGTTATTCTTGAGAAAGCTTGCTCATGATATCCACTTGCCATTCACTTGTCTACTGGCACTTCCATGTGCCCAAAACGACATCATTTCCCAGGATCCCAAATAAGATTCTTCTTTTATTCATTCTCTTTGATTATACATCCAGTTACCCAAAAAAGGAAATCAGGCTACCATCTGAAGTGTTTTTTTTAGACACTCAGCCCAAACAGCCAATATTTACTTCTGTTCTCAACTCAAGTCCATTTCTTGTCTCTCATCATCAGCAGCTACAATGTTTATTATGCCTTCTCAGTTGTTTATATCTAGTATTATACAACCAGAAGACTACCAATTTTATTTGTTACACTGCCAATTCTATACTTTTTCCAAATAATCTGATGGTATCACTTCTGTGTTTCAAATCCTTCAAGGGTTCTCATTTCCTGCAGGACAAAGAACACACCCCTTAACTTGGCACAAAATCCATGGAATTTTTTGGCCCCTGTTTCTTTCTGATGTTATCACTTCCTTTTGAACTTTGTCCTTCAAAAATAAAGAACCACTTTGAGTTCCCTGAAAAGCATAATCCCATTTTCTCATAACCATGCATGATCTCTTCTTAGAAAACATTTTTTATTTTTTTAAAGGATGGTAACTCTATGACCCTGATTGTAATGAATAATCTACTCCGTGTGCTAGTTTTTCCTAGCACATTTCTATTATTAAATATGTCAAAAAGTATTCTTAGTGGTGGTATGTACATGTTTTCCTGCTGTTATACCAAAGCAACATAAAAAACAGGAAATAGCTATAACATTCAGCACAGTATATAAAATATTAATTATGCTCAAATAAACAATTATGTAAGAAAAAAAGTCTTTGGAGGGCAGAGATATGCCCCTAAAAATAAAAATTACAATAGAAATGATTTAAAAATTATGATGAAGCTGGGCTCCGTGGCTCAGCCTGTAATCCCGCACCTTTGGGAGGCTGAGGTGAGTGGATTGCCTGAGCCCGCAGGTTCGAGACCTGCCTGGGCAGCGAGATCTCATCTCTACAATAAGTCAAAAAATCAGCCAGGCGTGGTAGCACATGCCTGTAATTCTGGCTACTTGGAAGGCTGAGGCGGAAGGATCGCCAGAGCCCAACAGCTCAAGGCTGTGGTGGCCGGGAGCGGTCACTGTACTCCAGTCTGGGTGACAGAGTGAGACTCCAACTCAATACAATAAATAAATAAATAAATAAATAAATAAATAAATAAATAAAAATTAGATGGTACTTGAAAGCTTAATTCATTTTAATTTCAGTTTTAACTGTAATTTCTACTGCCGAAAACAGTAACAGAAAGCTTAAAAAATAAATCAGGGCAAGAAATATTTTCCCTATGTGGAAAGTAGTGGGGAATTTGAGTGTTTCAATATATGCTTTTTTGCTAAAAGTTCAAAGTTAAGATTTCAGTGCAGATAAAACCAAGTCAAATGAGAGATGAAAGACATCTGGAACTTTTTGGTAAGCATGAACATGTTTATCTAAGCATGGGCCCATTAAATTTTGGGATATTGTGGACTTTTTCTCAGCTGATTTAAGTTAATTATGCATTTCTTACTTATGGTGGTATCATCCATTCTCCACACAAAACTCCTTTGATATCGATATTTAACAATTAGAATATCTAAATGCACTACAACAAAAAGCCTTGCTTTGTAATGGAAGTTGAATTATCATTGAATATGATTAAATACCACAAACATATGGCAACAATATTTTTAGCTTTTTTACATGTTATTTTAATCTTATTTTAGAAAAAAAATTATCAGCACAATTTTGTCTTAAAATATTTTAAAAGCTTTCATTTACAAAACTAAAGCATGTTTTACATGAAAAATATGATCTTGTCTCAAAAGTGTTCTGTGTTGAAAGTAGAAACAAAAAGACTGAAATTTATTTCCTTAGCCTCATTGATGAAATCCTTTCTGAATAGATTCAACAAATTAAAATCATCAAAGAGGTATCATATGCATGTATACATGGTCCATATACATGAGAGAGTAGTACACAGTCATAAAGAAGAGCACAGTCATGGACTTTGCAGCAGATTGGATGGCACTGGAGACCATAATACTAAGTGAACTATCATAGAGATAGAAAACTGCATATCACATGTTATCACTCATAAGTAAACTCTGGACATTGGAGACATTAGCACAGGGGAGGAATTGACAGTCATTGATCACTGTTAGGTAAGGGACACATGACAACATAAAGGGTACCTGGTCTACCTTCAGGAGGAGTGAGAGCCAGTTAGAAACCCAAATGTCACCTGCATGCAGCCTAATTATGTAGCTAATTCTCACTTGTATCCCACATCTCCATAATAAAAATTTTTTAAAAAGAAATTAACGTAAATCAATGACTAAGCTATGACTATTGTGATTTTTAACCTCTAAATTAAAAATTTCTGTACTGTTATCAATAATAACATTAGCATTTCCAACATGAATGCTTATTAGATTAGAAATAAAGTCCATTTAAAAATGGTATCCGGCTGGGCCTGGTGGCTCAGCCTGTAATCCTAGCACTTTGGGAGATCAAGGCAAGAGGATTGCCTGAGCCCAGGGATTTGAAATCAACTTGGGCAACTTGGTGAGACCTCATCTCTACATTAAATCAAAAAATAAACCAGGTGTGGTAGCATGCGCCTGTAGTTCTGTCTACTTGGAAGGCTGAGGTGGAAGCATTGCCTAAGCCCAGCAGGTGGCCGTGGGCATGCCACTGCACTCCAGTCTGGATGACAGAGTGAGACTCCAACTCAAAAAAATAAAAAACAAATAACAATAAAACATAAAAATAAAATGGTATCCATTCATCTCTTCACATATATTTCCTTTCATGAATAAGATATGCATGGCATGAATTTATTTGAATTTCTATTTCAACCATTGAGTATAAAATGATCATTTCTGATATGCTAACTGTAGTAATTTAAAATAAGTAAACATTTGCACAAGATGTTTTTGTTTTTTTTTTTTTTGAGTTGGAGTCTCACTCGGTCGCCCAGACTGGAGTGCAGTGGCCGCCCCGGCCACCGCAGCCTTGACCTGCTGGGCTCCGGCGATCCTTCCGCCTCAGCCTTCCCAGTAGCCGAAACTACAGGCATGCGCTACCATGCCCGGCTGATTTTTTGATTTATTGTAGAGATGAGGTCTCGCTGCCCAAGCGGGTCTCGAACCCGCGGGCTCAGGCAATCCACTCACCTCAGCCTCCCAAAGGCGCGGGATTACAGGCTGAGCCACCGAGCCCGGCTTGCACAAGATTTTTATGTTTGCACCACACTTTAAAACACTAACACTTAAAAAAAATTTTAAGCTCAAGCAGTATTTTTGGAGCTTATTGATTTTGTATTAAAAAGATTTTTTTAAAAAATCAATAACAGGGATGTCTCAGTAACAAGTGATAGAAGCATTTTAATGAGATTGGATCACTGAATATTGAAATCAAAGATAAGTATCATTTTACCATATTAATATAAAAGGAGAGGTACTCAGAGGAAAATGGAAGTGTCATTTTAATGAAGAATTGTATATATAGACCTGATCACATTAATTCTGAAGTATATTTTTAGCATAGAAAGAAATAAAGAGCAGAAGTCTTTGTTAAGCATTCGACTGTGGCAAGTCAGCAATGCAAAATTAAGCATTCCCTTTGGTGGCAGATACAAGATGATTTAGAAATTATGGAAATGGACCTGCAAGAACATTTTAAAAATAAATTAGGAGAATCATTGAACAATATTCTAGGAGATTCTAAAACCGTCAAAGACTATAAAGGAATTCAAATAAAATAAAAAAGCACAAATAAGAAGGGAGTGGTATGTAGATTCATATCCGTTTTAGGTCGGTGATCTCAGGGTCGACTAACTTCCTGGACATTACTATTCTTACTTAGCAAACAAAAATGCTGTTTCTTGTATATGTTATTCCAAGACTATAGTATATATCTATGTGCAAAGATTTCAGGATGATTTAAACTATAGACACAGAATTAATCACTAGAGGACAATTTCTTTTACTATTTGTTTGGGAAGAAATAAAATGTTCAACGTGAAAAATGTAGCACAATACTATCCATGTACAAATTACATCTTATGACAATGTATACAACAATACTAAATACATTCTTTGTATAAAAACATAAAAGACAGTGCAAGATGATAAAATTTAGTCATATTATCAAAAATCCCAAAAGATAATAACTGGACAAACAACTGTAGAATGGAGGACAATTGCACATAGTGTTGAAACTAATATATGGATAGCATTTAGGAAAACGGCCAATAAGGGTGTTACAGTACTCTCAGGCTAGCAAGGAGACTGGTGAGAGGTGTAACTAAGTCTAAGTCTGAGAAGAAAGGCGAGGAAGTGGTCGCTAAAAACACCAATAGCCCTTGTATGCAGAGGGATGTACAAGATACTCTATGGACTTGGGTACGGTCAACTAGCAGTGACCTGGCAGGTATGGAACAGAGGAAATATGTATCTTCATCTCACTATTCTACTGTCTTATATCCTTCCAGTGATTTTCATTGGCCAAATCCCCTTACAAACTTGAAGAAATGCAGATTATAAAAAACCACCTTCTTAGGCCCAAACGAGGGGAGAAAAGTATAAAGTGGATATGAAGAACTACTCATTTCAAGAATATACCAGCCGGGCTCGGTGGCTCAGCCTGTAATCTCATGCTTTGGAAGGCTGAGGTGAGTGGGTTGCCTAGCCTGTGGGTTCGAGACCCACCTGGGCAACTTGGTGAGATCTCATCTCTACAATAAATCAAAAAAAAAAAAAAATTAGACGGGTGTGGTAGCGTGCTGTAGTTCCAGCTACTTGGAAAGCTGATACGGAAAGATCACCGGAGCCCAGCAGGTCGAGGCTGCGGTGGCCAGGAGCGGCCACTGCACTCCAGTCTGAGTGACAGAGTGAGATTTCAACTCAAAAAAACACAAAACAAAACAAAAAGAATATATTAACTATTCACCACATATTTTCTTCTAGTAAATAATTATACTATAAGTCATACATGGCAATAGGAAGAATGGAAATTTCAATCAACACTCCCAAATCTGATTTCAAATTACATCATTTTCCAGCTGATTGACATTAGGCAAATTAAGTGCCTTCTCTATATAATTGATATTCTCTGTGAGTTGGAGACAATAACATTTAGTAATATGCGAGGTTGCCATACTTTATCTACAATAGATTGTGAATAAAAAGCATCTTCACAGAATTGGGCACATAGCAAGCTTTCAAAACAAATTTTTTAAACCTTGCTTTTCTCTTATAAATCAGATTTCACTCAGAATACTCAAGTCCATGACACATCAATTTTTTTTAAAAAAATTGGATAACAGGTAAATTATAAGACTATTATATTCTAATCACTTTCACATTCTTAGAAGGCAAGAAAAAAATCTGACTCATTTTAGAATTCTGCTATAGTAAATATATGTAGGAATTTCTGCTATGGTTGCTCGCTATCATCTTGGAATACATATTCAAGAAGCATTTAAGAACTCCATAGAAGGCAGGAATTGGTATTGAGGTTGCAAGAAATGGTGAATCATCTCCTTGATAATGATTGAATTACAAATTCGAGTAGTTAACAAACACTGGCAAGAATATTGCAAGTGCTGGTGTCTTAGCCCACTTTAGTGTTGTTATAAATGAATACCTGAGGCTAGATAAGTAATAACTCAAAGAGATTTATTTGTCTCGCAGTTTCTGCAGGCTATACGAGAAACATGGCAGGAGCATCTGATTCTGATAAGAGCTTCAGACTGCTTCCACTCATGGCAGAAAGCAAACAGAGACAAGTGTGTGCAGAGATCACACGATGAGAGATGAGATTGGGAAAGGGGAGAGAGTCACTGGGCTCTTTTAATGACCAACTCTTGTAAGAACTAATTAGAGAGATAACTCACTCATTACCATGAAGACCAAGTCATTGGAATCTGTCCCCATGACTCCAAAACACCTCTCCAGAGCTTGTTTGGAAGTTCTAGCAGGGGAACGCAGCTAATTGTATACTCTTGACCGAAGAACGGTCCTCCTCTAGAGGGGATGGTCATCCTCTTCCACCTAGTGCGCAGCTTTGGGAGGGACGCACATGAAACGGGGAGGGAGAAAAGGGACACCCGCCTAGCCAGCCAGATCAGCGGAATCAACCCTGGCGATCAATGGGGTGACAGATGTCCCAGCCAGATCGCCCTCACATCCCAAAACACCTCTCATTAAGCCCAACTTCAAACATTGGGGATCAAATTTCAACATGGTATTTGGAGGGGTCAAATATCCATATCATAGCAGTTGTTAAGAACAATGTGAACAACTGATGAAACTTTCTCATAAAAATACATGTGCAGTGTCTATTATCTGTAAGTGTCCAGAGCAAAAAAACCTAAAAACCAGTAGATTTTTAAAAATGTAAATGAATTATTTTAATCCAGAAAATAAATAAGAATAACATTTGTAAAGTTAAACTTCAACTTGCAAAAAGAACATCATTGACTACTTTAAAGTACTTCATTGCCCAAAGAAGAAAATCTAACTTTTAATTTCAACAGAGGTCAATATTTATAATGCATAACATTTAAAGAGCCATTAATTGCTATGCAATACATAGTGAAAAATTATATTAACAATAATGTTAACAATTTAAACATTATCTGAGCATATATTAAGTGCTTACTCTATGCTAAGTATTCTGTTAAGTAGTTCATAAAAATTGTCACATGATTTTCAAGACAATCTATACATTATGCATTATCCCCATTTTATAGATGACAAAATTACTTTGGTAGGTTAAATAATTTGCCCAAAACACTGGGATAGTAAGATTTGGGGTCAGGATTTGTATTCAAGCAGCACGGCTTTGAGACTCTACACTCATACATTATCTTACACTGAATGTTCATGCATTTGCAAAGCTTCACATCAGGAGCTTGAAATTACAAATTATGTACGTGTCAAAGGTGTGATAAAACAATATATATTACATGCAGCAGATAAAGACATAATAAGGGTCACAGAGGAAAAAATCATTATTTGCATCCAACTGAGAGGTTCTGAGTGACCTATTGATATGACAATCGAGCCAAAGACAACAGCAGAAAAAACAAAAATGGGATATGCAGTTAAAATAAAAAATAATAATATGATAAGGCTCTGGGTGGGGAAATTCAAATAGATTATTTTTGTATTACATCCAAGAAAAGATTTAACAGTATCTGGTTCCAAATGTTAAGGTATTTTTCTAGTATACTTGGTACTTTTTTTTTTTTTAAAGATTGTAAGTCAGTTTACTTAAGAATGGAGTTGAAGGCTATGCTCTTCAAGGTTATCTTTGCTTTTACTCTATACAAGTGCATTTTGTAAACTGTCGTGCAGGTCTACATTGCTCACCCATTATTGAGGGGCATGAAAAATGTAATGGATGATTCAGTAGATAATTTACCATAAGTTAAAATAAATACACCACAGGCCCTGGATGTAATATCCCCCATACCATTTGTGAGGGAAATATTAGTAGCCCAAACTCTGACTATAACAAATGTAATACTCAGATAATTATCACAAAGTGTTAGTATAACATGCTATATCAGTTAAGAAAATAAATTCTGCTGTAGAACTACTAGTTATATAATTTAACTTTGTGTCTCACTTTCCTTATCTCTAAAATGGAGAAAATAAAATTAACACTTTACAGACCTTTAACTATAGACTAATGAATACCAGATTTATCTATCCAGCTCTGACCTCTTCTTTGAATTTTAAAACTTATATACAATAACTTATTCTATTTATTCCTCATAAAACGTCACAGCTATCTCAATTTTGACATATTTCTTATTAAAGTTTTCATTTACTTTGTAAATTAGGTATTCTCCTAATTTTTTCTCTCTGTGTTGTAACACCGCCCATTTGCTTAAGCAAGAGCCATAGGTGTCATCATCATCCCTTCTCTCTCTACAATCATTGGCAAATCAACTTCTACTTCTCTCCATTTTCATTGCCACTACTTTGTTTAAAACCATGCCTTATCTCAACTGAAATATTATAATATACTTCTAAAACAAAAATTTCATTCCTATTTTTGTATGACCCCTATGAGATAGGTACTGTTTTCCCATAGAGAAAATGAAAGCTCAGAGAGTTTAACATACATATTCAACATCACACAAGTAACAAAATGTTAAGCTGTATTTAAAATTTGGGGGTATATATGGTTCCCCAGATAGACTATCCCATAACTAACTGGCTTGCTGCCTTCACCTATGCCTATGCCTAACCCTATAGCCAATACCATAGTGGCTCTGCTTTCTAAAATAGTTTGCTGTCCAATCTGCTGACCAGCTATGCCCAATTGTGTCTAACCTGACAGTCAACCCAGGGATGGTTCCACCTGTCAGTCTGCTGGGCTTGCACATACCCAGTCTGACAACCAGCCTGGTATCCCCATTTTCAGTAAAATTGTGTCACCACTATTGCAGACTCCCACAGCTTAGGTCACTGAAGCAATTGTAGATATTGCTGATGATAATTACAGTTGAAGAAATTGCACGAAGACCATGCCACTGTGCCTCCCCCTCCACAGGAGCCATAGTGCAGCATATTCAATCAACACATTAGATCCTATCTTCAGAAAGCAATCTCTCCTTATGAAAGCTACTGCGTAAATTGGAAGAAATGACTGTGTTACTAGATGGACAAATATCAACATAGGGACACAAGAAACATGAAAAAAAACAGGAAAAAAAAATTCTAAAGGAACACAGTAAGTCTCCCATAACAGCCCCTAAAGAGAAGAATATTTATAAAATGCTTGAAAAGGAATACAAAAATAATGATTAGAATGAAATTCAGTGAGATTCAAGAGAATATAAATAATTTTAATGAAATCAGGAAACTAATTTTTAATCTGAATAAGAAATTCCACAGATAAATAGATATCATAAAATAGTATCAAATTGAAGTCTTGGATCTGAAGAATGTAATGAATGAAATAAAATATATAACTGAGAAGGTTGACAGCAAACTAGATCAAGTAAAAGAAAAAGTTTTGAACTTGAAGATAGATACTGTGAAATTAATCCAGAGAGAATATTTTAAAAGTAAGAATTATAAAAGTCTATGGAACTCCTGGGAGAATATTAAGTGGCAAATATTTAAATTATAGGGTTCTAGAGAAAGAAGAGATAAAAATATGACATAGAAAACCTATTTAAAAATAAATAACTAACAACCTCCCAGGTCTGCAGAGAGATATGGACATCAGATCCAGGAAGGTAAAATATTAACTAGATTCAACACAAAAAGATCCTCTCCAAGGCATATTATAATTTAACTGTCAAGAGTCAAAGAGTTTTTAAAAAAGGAATTCTAAAAGTTGTAAGAGAAAAGCATCAAGTTTTATATAAGGATATCACTATTAAACTATTCGGCAGAAAATTTTCAGGCCAGGAGAAAATAATATATTCCAAATACTATATATAACCAAGTTGTCTTTCAGAAATCAAGGAGAAAAGACCATCCCAGAAAAGCAAGAGAGAACTTATTACCAATAGACAGTACTAAAAAGAAATGCTTAAAAAGGAATTCTACAAGTGGAAATAAAAGATCATGGAAATACATGAATGTGAAAACTCACCAGTAGAGGTAAAATTATAATCATTCCTTTGTTTATAACTTGATGATTTTTTATCTTCATTAAAGAACGTTATTATAAAAAAAATTACAATCAAATCCACAATACCTAATGTTTCAATACCCAATGCTGTAATGTTTCTATGTAAGTTTTTCCATCTTCTAGCATGAAAGTTTAAAGCCAAACCAACAACAGCCCCATGAGTGGCTGAGTAACACATAATAGACAAATATATAAATTAAGATAAATATATAAATTGTAGGAACAAAAAATGTCTAGCTATGTTTATGTAACTAAAGTTAAGTTCTTATCAGTTAAAATAAACAGGCTATTATAACTGTAAGACTTTATATTAGCTCCATGATAACCACAAAGAAAGAAACTACAGCAGATAGAAAAATGAGAAAGAGAAAAGAAAGAAAGCTTAGCATTACAGGAACCAAGGAATCACAGAGGCAAACAATAATAAAAGAAGAAAGAAACAAAGGACCTATAAAACAGCCAGAAAACAATGAACAAAATAGCAGGAGTGAGTCTTTAAATGAAAATGAATTAAATTGTCCTGTCAAAATATATAAAGGGACTTAATGTATTTTAAAAAAAGACCCAACTGCATTATGCCTGCAGGTGACTCATTTCACCAATAAGGACACACACAGATTTACATGTGTAAGTGAAAGAAAATATATGAAAAAAGATATTCCATGCAAATAGAAACCAAAAGTGAAAAACAGTAGTTATACTTAAATCAGATAAAACAAACATTAAGTCAAAAATTGGACAATAAGCAAAGAAAGTTATTAAATCATTATACAGAAATCAATCAAGAGGATATAAGTATAAATGCATATGCACTCAGCAACTGAGCATCCAAACATATAAAGCAAATATTGAGAGAGAAGAAAGGATGAAACCGGAGAAGCAGACAGATTAGGGTGTGTCCAGAAGAAAAAACTTGCACTGCAAGCCCCATGGACTGGAGTAAGAACATCTATTTCCAGGTCTTTGGCTGTCCCTTTGGTATACTTCCTCTTAATTGGCCCTTTCCAACCCTCTCCTGATTGGTGCATTTCAATCTAATACAGAGAGGTGCCCCTCTCTAATGCCACCACCACCCAATCAGCATGCTCTTTTTTTTTCTTTTTTATTATTATTTTGTATTATAAAGATGTGGGGTACAATTCAGGGTTAGGTATACAAACATTGATTATGCAGGTACCCTTGTTGATGAGATATACCCCTCCCTCCCTTAGCAGTTTCCCTCAACTGCCAATCCCACCCCCTTTCCCTGACAGTTTTCCATTACTGCCAGATGCTTTCTTACAGAATTATAATTGTTCAGGGTCCACTTATGAATGAGAACATATTGTACTTTGTTCTTTGTTTCTGTGATAGATCACTGAGTATGATCAACTCCAAATCCATTCAAGTTGCTGCGATACACAATAGAATAGTATGCAGTCATAAAGAAGGACTTTGCAGCATGCTCTTAAGACTACATAACCCTCTGATTTTAGTCTCTGGCCAACAACTCTCTTATGGGTACCCTCCTGCTCCTGGGAGCTTTTCTGTCTTCTAATAAATTCCTGCTTACTAACTCTCTGGTGTCTGCATCTCCCATTCTTCTTGAGCATGAGACAAGAACCCAGAATCGTGAAACTATAAGAGCTGCTGGATTAGAAGTTCTGAACACACCGGACTGGAATGGAAGAGCTTGACCCACTGAGCTGAGAGAGCTTCAACACTCCTTGGGGGCCTGGCTTGCTGGCCACCGAGCCAATGGAGCTGTAACACTTCTCTAGGACTGGTTTGCGCCTAACCAGCAGAACTGTGAACACTTCTCAAGGGCTGACTCAATGGCCCACTGAACCAACAGGGCTGTAAACACTTATCAGGGCTTGGCTCACCGATCCCCAAACTAAGAGAGCTGTAACTGGCATTCCCAAGTTATCGGGCATCTCTGTGTCCCCGGCCACCCCGTGGATCCCAGGCTGGTAGCGAAGTTTCAGGAACTGCAACATCCCTTGGGGGACCCAGCTGGCCAACTGGTCAAAGAATTGCATCATAATTAGAACTTAAGGGAGACAGAGACTGAAATACAATAATAGTTGGGGACTTCTATATTACAGTCTCAACAATAAACAGATTATCTACACAACAAGTCAACAAAAGAAAAATCAAAGTAAAACTGTTCCATGGACAACATAGAACTAACAGATAATTATAGAACATTTAATCAACAGCTAAATATACGTTCTTCTCAATTGCACATAGAACATCCTTCAGGATAGATCATAGCTAGGCCACAAAACAAGTATAACAAATTTTAAAAGGCAGTGATCATATCAGGTAGCTGTTTTGATCATAATGGTATAAATTTAGAAATTAGCAAAAATAAAAACTTTAGAAACTTTACAAATTACCACATGCTCTCACATAAACAATGGGTCAATGAAGAAATTAAAAGGGAAATTTATAAATTTATTGAGACAAATAAGAATGGAAACACAACATATTATAACCTATGGGGTACAACAAAAGCAATTTTAAGAGAGAAGTTTATAGGAATACATGCTGGCATGCAAAAAGACTTCTAATAACCTAATGATATATATCAAGGACTTGGAAAATAAGTATAAACTAAACCAAAATTGATGGAAGGAAGGAAATACTAAAACTTAGAAAATAAATAAACAAAATAGAAACTAACACAACAATTCAAAGCATCAATAAAAGAGTTGCTTTTTTCAAAGATAAACTAAATTATCAATAAATTGAACAATCTTTCATTATAAAAAATGCTCAACAAACTAGTTATAGAAGTTATATACCTCAACACAACAAAGGCCATATATGACAAACCCATAGCTAATATCACATTTAGTGAGTTTCCTGAACAATTAGGAAAAAGACAAGGAAATCTATTTTTACCACTTCTATTTAGCATACTACTGGAAGTCTCAGCCAGAGATATTAGGGTAGAGGAATAAAAAAAAATGACATCTAAGCTGGAATAAAGGAAGTCGAATGGTCTCTGTTTGCAGATGACATAATCTTTTATAGATAAAACCTTAAAGAATCCACCACATAACTGTTAGAACTAATAAACAAATTACACAAAGTCACAAGATGCACAATAAATATACAAAACTTAGTAAACTACCTAGAAAATAAACCAAGACAACAATTCCATTTATAATAACTACAAAAAGGAAAAATATGATATCTTAGAATAAGCATAACCAAGAAGGTAAATTATTTCTACACTGAAAACTGTAAAACATTGTGAAAGAAATTGAAGAAGACACAAATAAATGGAAAAATATCATAGATTAAAAGATATAATATTACTAAAATGACCATACTACCAAAGCGATCTACAAATTTAATGTAATTGCTATCAAAATACCAATAACATTCATCACAGAAATAGAAAAATCCTGAAATTTATATGGAACCAAGACAGAACAGAAATAGTCAAAGCAATTTTCAGAAAAAAAAAGAATAAAGCTGGAGGCATAACACTGCCTGATTTCAAAATGCTCTACATAATTATAATTATCAAAACAGCATGGTACTAGCACAAAAACAGGCACATAGGTAAATGGAACAGAATAGAGAGCCTTGAAATAAATTCATTCAACTACAGTCAACTGGTTTTTGGCAAAGGTGCCACATGCAGAATGATGAGACTAGATCCCTTGTTCTCACCACATAAAAAAAATCAACTCAAAATATATTATAGACTAAAATATAAACCTGAAACTAGGACAATACTTTTTTAAAAAGCATAGGAAAATTTCTTCACAATATTGGCTGGGCCAGGATTTTTAAAATAAGACCAACAAATTAATTAATGTGAATAAAAATAGATGCATGCAGAAACTCTTTGCTGGAGTCTGTTTATTTTCTTTACATTCATTTTTATAGTAACTCTCTGACATATTTTTTAAATGTATTAGAGATACTTAGCTAATAATTAGAAATTTGGTATCCAAAATATAATATGGAGCTAAAATATTTTCAAGATAAAACAAAGAAAAGGAAGCTGCACATTTGTGCTACAGATTTTTTTTCCAATCTGAATGTTCAGATAAACTACTTATACAAAAGAGAAAACATTGAATGAGAAACACAAGTTAATTAAGAAAAATGCAATATACAATAAGGCATTGATTAGTAGTAAAATTTAGGCTTGGTTAATACTAATATTCAAGCTTTAATATACCATAATTGTGTAGAGTAAAATATTAGTTAATTCTTTCATGAATTATTCAATATATTGATTTTGCTATATGTAATTGAGAATAAGTCTGGCAATATAGTGTTTTAAAATGACTTTAATATATTACAAGCAGACATCTCCATTTAACCAGAATGCATTTTCTAATAACCTCTCCTACAAAACATTTTTCTTACCTATATTACATAAGACTTATAAGAGAAAACCATTATTTTAACTGCATTGTCTTACTTGAGTAAAGAAGCTCTGTTTAATTTGCTTATTATATTTTAATTAATATTTTTTTAAAAATATAAGAACTCATTTCTAATCTTTTGTGTGTTACAAAGTTTGAGAGACAAAAATATTCTAGTTTAAATATATTTTAGACTATTTCTGGTCTATCTTGGTTCCATATAAATATCAGGATTTTTCTATTTCTGTGATGAATATTATTGGTATTTTGATAGCAATTACATTATATTTGTAGATCACTTTGGTAGTATGGCCATTTTAACAATATTTCCTCTTCTATTCTATGATACTTTTTCATTTATCTGTGTCTTCAAATGTACTAATTATTAATGTAAAATAAAAAGAGTCTGTGACCTGTTAGCTGTTCTTAAGAAATAATCTACAATGTACTTTGCACTTCATTTATAGATAGGGACACACTGGGGTACATTTCAACGTTTCTGTCTGAAGGATAATGTTATGACTTTGAGCAACAATGTATTCTTTTGCTTTGTTTTAACTAATTCTCTACATAAAAGAGGTGCTCCAGGAACTTTCAAAGAAGTATAATCCCTACCCTCAGCAATTTTGACTATAGATAAAAAATAAAGACTCTTGAAAAATGTTGGTGAGGCCATACTTTTCCAATAATTAAAAACTGTTGTTACATACTTCTACTGGAAAAAATAGTTGGAAGTAAGCAATCAAATTTTACACAATCACTCGTAAAATAAGCCTCAAATGAGCATCTTCTCAGATTTCTAACTTTATGAATTATTAACCTTTTCCCAGTTGCTTAAGAACTAATAATTTGTAACTTCAGAGTCTTTGTCTTATACTTTAAGGCCTACAGACACGTGAGTGAAAATTTTGTGTATGAAAGAATGCTATAAAACTTTACTAAACACTATAATACTTTGCTAAATAAATACTGATGGAAGTAGAAATCAGAACTCAGTTTAGGGGTGAATATTATCAGGTGAGAATAAACTACATGTTGATTTGGACTTGGCATTGCTGTCAAAAGTCTTCCAACTACGTCTGACTTTTTTTTTTTTTTTTTTAGCACAGTCTCACTCCACACGGGAGGGCAGTAGCATGATCACAGCTCATCATACCCTAGACCTTCTGGACTCAGTTGACCCTCCCACCTCAGCCTCACCAGTAGCTGAGACCCCAAGCACCCACCACTGCACCCACCCAGCTCATTTTTGTATTTTTAATAGAGATGAGATGTCACCACGTTTCCATGTTTGCTCTTGAACTCCTGGGCTCAAGTAATTCTCCCATCTTAACCACCCAAAGTACTTGAATTACAGGCCCAATCCACCACTACTGTTTTAATTAAAATATGCCTTAACTACTATTTTAATTAAAATATATATTCATTGTAAATAACGGTTACTTTTTTGTCATCAGTGTATGAGATTTCCAGTTTCTCCACATTTTCACCTTCATATTATTAGTCATTTTTATTATAGCCATTCTGGTGATTACATAGTGGTATCTCACCATGGTTAGTTTGCACAAAATAAGATTTCTTATAGTTTCATACAATCTATTAATCCAGCTGAAATGCTGATTCAAGTCAATGAAAACATCCTTCAATCTAAATGTCTCCCTAGTAAAGTGGAAATTCTGAAACATACTCTGTGAAATAAGTAAACTAACTTTTGGAATATTATATGGCATTAAATATTTCTTGGTACATAAGAAGTACTTATATTTTCTAATAACCACATCATTTACCTGATTTGATCTTTAAAGCATACAAGTTGAACTATTTTTATATTTATATTAATACCACCTTACTAAAATATTTTAATATGAGCTATGTCAGCACTATTAAATACCAAAATAATCTCAAAATGCGAAAAAAATAGTGCTTCCAGTTTTTATTAGGTTTTTATGTTATTTCAGTTGATTAAAGCCTACTCTATTTGTTTTCTTATCTATACAAGTATTAGCTATCATCATCGTTGTAGGCTCTTATAATTTGATGATCTATTACATATTGTTACAAATAATTTATCTTTATTAAATTTCCTCTTTAATTTTTTTCATGTTTAAGACAGTAGGCTTTTTAAGCAAAATTACATTTTAATATTTTCCTTGAAAACCCCACACTTTACCCTGAGTTTTGACTGTTGATAGATTTGATGAAGGCTAGTATTAGATCATGCATAATTAGACTTAGAGCTAAAATATTAATTTACTGGATAATGTTTATTGATATAAAAATATGTCACTAACTGCCATGATTCGTTTTTAAATGTGGTGACATTAATTTGTGTAGCAATATGTTCTCCTGTGTATCTAGATCTTTCTGGCCATTAACTAAGAGAGGTCCCACAGGAAACTTAACCTCAAAATCTTCAAAATTATATACTGTATATTATTCCTTCTCTGGTCATTAAAATCTACCAATCCTATATCATTTTTAACTATACTAAAAGTACATCTAAGAATGTTACCTATCCAAGGTTCCAAGAAAGTCATCACTAATTTCGATCCACTGAATTATAATGTTCTTCTGTTTCCATCTCCGAAATACTCCCAAAATCATTCTCTGTATTGTCATTCTGAGTAAGCTTTGGTTACACCCCTTAATAATTATTTAATAGGCAATTGCTCCTTATCTCCCCACTTTCCAAAGTATCTATCCCCACCTTGCCAGCAAATTGATTTTATTGTGCCTTATACATCTTTTGCCCATAGACTGTAAAACAAAGTCTGCCTGGAACTCTCATACACTGATGATAAAAAAGTAAAATGATACAGTCACATTGGAAAATGTTGGCAGTTTCAGTTTCTTTAATGTTATACTTTAATTCCCAAATGGCCAAGCAATTCCAACCCTGGGTATCTATCTTGCAATAATAAAAGCATGTCTTCACTCAAAGCCTTGTATATGAATGTTCACAGAAGTATTATTCATGACAGCTCTGAACCAGAAAAAAATTAAATATTTAAAAATGAATGGTAACACTGGACGTGGTGGTTCATGCACGTTATCCCGGCACTTTGGGAGGCAGAGGCGAGAGGATTGCCTGGTCCCAGGGGTTTGGGACCAGCCTGGGCAACTTGGCAAGACCTCGTCACTACAATAAATCAAGAAAAATTGCTGAGCGTGGTGGCCCTCACCTGTAATTCCAGCTACTTGGAAGGCTGAGATGGAAGGATCACCTGAGCCCAGCAGGTCGAGGCTCGGTGGCTGTGAGCATGCCACTGCACTCCAGGCTGGGTGACAAAGTAAGGCTCTGGCTCAACAAAACAACAACAACAATAGAAGTGTAACATATTCATACAATGGAATACCACATAGGAATAAAAAAGAACAAACTACTGATACATATCACATTATTGATGAACCTCAAAAACATTCTGCCGAGTGAAAGAAGCAGACACAACAAAACTACATATTGTATGATTCTATTAATATGTAATTTCCAGAAAAGACAAAAAGAAACAGATTCCTGTTTGCCTCAGACTCAGGATAGGAGAAGAGATTGAGTATAATCAGGTATAACAAATCTTTTACGGTTATGAAAATATTCTAAAACTGAACTGTAGTGATGGTTACAGAACTGCATGCCTTTTAAAAAATTATTAAATTATATACTTACACTGAGTGAATTTTATAGTTTGTAAGTTAAGACTCAATACAGCTCTTTTTTGTCAGGTGAGGGGAATGGGGTTGGCAGTTGAGGAAAACTGCCAGGGGAGGGAGGGGCACACCTCATCAACAAGTGTATCTGCATAATCAATGTTTGTATCCCTAACCCTGAATTGTACCCCACAACCTCATAATAAAAAAAGTAAAATAAGAGAAAAACATGTTATTTTTATTGGACCTTTAAAAATAAATTTATGAGTTTTCTTATCTTACCACAAAATACATAATAATTTTATGTGTTTGGCTAATATCTATAACATTTAATTTCCAACTGAATAATGTATCAGAAAATTTAGTCCAGTCTACCCAGGGACCAGAGAGGATCTACCCCAATGCAAGTCTCTGGTTAACAGGCTTGTGAGCCCCACTGCAGACCCTACAACAGCCACGTGACCCATCTCCAATCCCACTTGACCTTCGTCCTGGAGACAATCTCATCAGCCTGAGGACCCAACAGGAGAAGGTCTTTACCTAGTAAAAGCAGTTTGTGAATCTAGAAGAGGTGTCTGCTCCTTTGTATGCCAGATACCAATGCAAGGTCATATGCTTTATGAAGAATCAGTTAACAAGGACATCACCAAAGGAAAGTAATAAAACCCTAGCAGCCAATTTCTAAAAAATAGAGATCTATGAATTGCTTTTAAAAATTCAAACTAATCATCTTAAAGAAGCTCAATAAGATGCACCAAAACACAGATAGACAACCAAACAAAATTAGGAGACAAACACATGAACAAAATAAGTTTAATAAAGACATGGAAAATATTAAAATAAACTCAACAGAAATCCCGGAGCTGAAGAATACAATGACAAAACTTAAAATGTAATAAGAGAACTTCATCAGTAGACTCATTCATGCAGAAGAAATTTTCTAATTTTTTCAATACCATGGATTTGTTTTCAATACCATAGAGTATTAGAAAACTTAGAAACAAATAAAGTGGACTTTAATCAACTAGAATAATGGCATATGGAAATCTGATAACAACTGGAAACTCTATTTTCTCACATTGTGAAATCATTCTTGGTGATATTTAGCAATGACTATACTACTCACTTTAAAATATGTTAGGTGGGTGTTACTTAAATAAAAACAGAAATAAGTCAATTTATATACTTTAAAATGTAACTCATATAATTGATACTGCTATTAGAAAATATATCCCAAAAGGTGTGCCCTTTAAAAAAAAATCTAGAAACCACTAGCAAAATCACAGAGTCACGTTGATTTCATGTTACAAAGAGTTAACCTCTGTACTATTTCTGTTCGAATCATATTTCTCTTCATACTATTCTAATTCCCTATTGTGAAAAATCTACATAACAATCTCTCAGGTAATTGAAATCTATATTCTTCATCCAATTGTTTTAACATGATCCATTGACAATATGAAAATTCCTAATAAAAATATCAAAGTAAAAATTACTTGGAACTATTAATATCTCATTAAATTTATCTTTTACAAATGCAAATCACTTTTAAGAAATAGAACCAGTGTATTTTAAAGAGAAATTTATGACTTAGCTAGCAATAATCAGGAAGATTATTAAACATTATTTTCTACAATGCCCACACTAAAATATATAGTCCTACAAACAACGTAAAAACCAAAAGGATTAACAGTAACAGAAAGTAAATGAGAGGATACCAAAGGCTTGGGAAAGGGATAAGGGTAAAGAATTTCTGTTTGGGATGATGAAAAATTTCTGGAAGTAGTTATTGCTGATGATTTTGAATGTAGTTAATGCCACTGAATGGTATGCATAATAATGATTAAAATGCTACATCTTATGTTATGTATAGCATACCACAATAAAAAGGCACTAAATAAATAAACCACTAAAAACAAATGGAGCATTACCGGAGTTGTCTCCAAATTTCCCACAGGCTAATAAAACTTACTGCCATTCACTTGTTTTTCGGTTAACTTCATATTCTACTCTCTGACTGATCTTGCCTCTTAAAAATGTTGAGATTTCATTTGACTTAATTGTCCCTTCTCTCATTAATTGCTTATATCTTTGTCTGTCATCTTCATTTTTACAATATCCATGACTCAGTGGAGGGACAAAATGTAGCAAAAGAAGGCTGATTCCTTGATGTTGATATTTTTACACACTTTATATATGAGAGTTGCTCTGAATAGGCTCTCTTCTTTGAAAATTTCAGGAAAGTTTTCTAGAATTAACTGATCAATTACTCCAAGTCTTTCTTCAACAAGATTTCTATTTAACCTGTGCTGACTACCCAAAAGCAGCTCAATCAAAAAAAAAAAAAAATTACAAACTCATATTTAAAGAAGCCCAGCAAACCCCACTATAAACCAAGTTTCTTAACAGCTGGCTGTGGGAATGGTCAAGGGAAAGCTTGTTTTGCAGTGGAGTTAACTGCCCACAATCCAGAGCATTTATAGGAATGCCAATTTCAAAGGTAAACACCCACTTCAGCTTCTTACCACCTAGAACTTGACAGAAGCAAGCTGTGGAGCTTTCACAAAATCTCTGTGCACTAGAACTCAACTGACAGGCTTTAAAAACTACAAGTGAAACTTCAGAGAGTTATGTGACTCTGAAGTAATGGTAAAAGACCTAGCAGGGGAGGTAAATGGTAAAAAAAAAAAAAAGAGAGAGAGAGAGAGAGAGAGAGAGAGAGAGAGAGAGAGAGACTCCCAAGGGTAACTATAGTGTAGTTAACCTGACTTGACTGCTAAAATATTGGATGGATCCGAACATGTCAAGAAAAGCAAAAATACATTCTGATTTGGTTCAGGAAATGTACTGTTTTAAATTCAAGACAATGTTCAAAGTTATTCTAATTCTTATTTTTATGTTCTCTCACATTCCTTTTTAAAAACATACTACAATTGAACATTTTACTCTTTTAATAAAAAAAAATAAAAAAAATTTGTATAGGAATTTGTTTATAAACACAATAAATTACTCCATGGTGTATTATGGGGTAATAATTCACACCTTGTGCACTGAATGGTGCTGAGTACAGTCTTATATGTTATATCTAAGTGTGTGAATTATTACATCATAATTCACATCCTATTGTGTTGTGCTTCTTAAATATCATCTCTTTGCAGGAAAAAAACCCACTTTATATTCATCTCTCCTATTCTTAAATTTGGGTTTGAATATATGGCTTTAGAAAACTGTACAAAAATGCAAGCCAAACAATACCTTAATGCTGCATATTATGGAAAGTATTGTTTGTTTTACACATGAAATGTTGTTGGGTAATTTTAATCAAGATGCATCACCATACTAACAAAGGCATTGTGTAGGCATTACACATTTACTATACAGAGCAGACATATTTGTCTGTTAGATTGCTTTGATTTTTGTCCTTATGTTAAATATTTCTGTTCGCAACTTATCTTGTACATTGAGGCAAGGGTTGTAAATTAATTATTTAATGATATCCAGATGGTAAAGCCTCTTTTACATTTCAGTTTCTATTTAGGCAAAGACTTCAAAAATTTCTTTCACTTGTTACCTCTGCACGTATACAAGTTTTGGAAATTTTACAATTTTGCCAATGCTGGATGTTCTTAAATAAAATTAAAAAGTGAAGATTAATTTTGCCATAGGAATTCTTATTTACATGTGTCCATGCTTATCTTAGAAACGTATGGTTTCAAAATTGAGAATTATTTGATGTTTAATTTTATTTGTGTCTACAGAAAGTAGCAACTCCAGAATTTGCTTGGCCTATATGGGTTTTTTTTTGTTTGGTTTTTACTTACTTAACAGATAAATTTAATGCTAGAGAAATTAAGTTGAGTAAATTTGATAACAGAGGATTTACATATTTGATGTTTTAATTGTAATATGTTGTATAACTCTTAACATTTCTTCCACTGTATACTTTAATAATACTGAAAGACCCAGTAGAGTTAGTTAACGAACATAAATGATTTATTCTGTTATGAGGACTCTGTGATTACATCGTTTAGTACCGTTAAATATATATGTATATACTCCTATACACATACATTATTATTTAAATTACAGATGCATATTTCATATATAATCACATGTATATAATATCAACTTATAGATAGCAAATTTTGCACTCCAATATGGTATCCACTAAATGCATTCATTATTTATATTCAAATTTGAATTAACTAAATTAAATAGAATTAAAATTTCAGTCACTCAACCTCAAGAGGCACATTTTAAATGCTTTATAATCATCACCACAGAAGGTTCTATTGGACTGTGCTTAATATATGCACGCATACACATACACTATATATATATTGAGTATATATGCTTCTATATATATAGTTTAACTTCAAATATAATTCATGCACAGACTCATGTTCCTCACATTTTCTTTTAAAAACTTCCTAAAATTGAACATTTTACTTTTTTAAATTAAAAACATGTACATAGGGGCTTGTTTATAAGCACACTAAACGATTCCATGCAGGGAATTATAGGGCTCTATCTATAAAAATATGTATTTTAAAGCAGATGCTTCTATCCACTGATCAAATTGAGTACATCAAAATAACCTAGAATCTCTAGCATAAAATGATGCAGCTCTCTTGAAAGCAGGTTTTCTTAAAAAAAAAAAAAATTAGCTAATTTATCTCAATCGCCAATGTGTTGCCTGTGGATTTTTTTTTTTGCCTTTTTTTTTTTTCTTGCTTACTTTCTGGAACATTTCTCTTTATCCCCAAATACCATCGAACTTATTGACTGTAAATTGCAAATTTCTCCCCTGTGGCCGCCGGCGCCCTGCTGCCGGAGGTGCGGCTCCTTTTGCTGGACACAAAACTGCCAATTAAGTGCCCATCCTGGGCAAACCAGGGGACCGCAAGAACGTGATGGGGCGGCAGTGCCTGGCCACAGCACCAGGCGGGTCTACGAGCCCTCCTCCCTTCCCCATCCACGTGCAGGAAACGCCAGAGCAGCCCAGCCACATTGGCCCCTTCTCACTAAGAATCAGACCTTGGACCAGGACCCAATCTCTGTCTGCTTCTCCCCGCCCTTACCCCTGGCAAACTACAAGAAAGGGATGGTCATTATATTTTTATGATGGGCACGGAGGGATCCAAGCCATCTCTGTGAGCTGGCTGCCCCTTCCAGGAAGGCCACCTGGCAGAGTGAGAGTATGGGGGATTCCAAATATGGGTACCCCCTCATGCAAACATGCCTGTGGCCCATCGTCCTCGTCTCCATCCTGTTGCACTGGGCATCTGATAGAACTGTCTGTGATGAGGACTATGAAGCACTTAAGATGTGTCTCTTGTGGCTGAGTTACTGAAATTTTAATTCCATTCCATCTTAATTAATTACAGTCTGAATGTGAATAATGAATGTGAGAGAGGAGACAGTCAGATGCTGGCCAGGCAGAGAGACAGCCAGGGTCTCCAGGAGAAGTAACACCTGCAGGAACACTCCTGCACCACCATTATATCACGAGCAATTGAAAATGTGGTTAATGCGGTTAAGAACATCCTCTTAAGCCAGGATGTTTTACTCAAAGGAACTTTTTACCATTTCAGTGCAGGCGCAGTAGCTTAAATAAGAGTCCTACCTTCACCTAAGCTTATTATAATATCATTAGCATGACATTAGCATTGAGCTTTCACCTCCTCTGAGTGGGCTTTTCTGTGATACTTATGGGTGATAATCAAGATGGAGTAACTTTGGACAAGGACACACATGTGCAGTAAAGACTGGACCAAGAAACAGCTGGAAGGGGGAGAGGCCGGTAAGATGCAAATGAGAACACCCCTAGAAGGGAGAATGAAAAACTCTAAACTCTCCTCCACTGCATACGCATTTCAGTCTCCCTCTCTTTTCTGAAGAGTTTTGTTGCTTAATAAACTCCTTCCTTCACTCATTCTTTTGGTGTCTGCGGGCCTTAAACTGACAGCAGAGTTCAAAATTCCTGCAACAAGTGTAAATGAAGACAACCTCATCTTCATCATTCAAATGCAGCTTTACCTCACTGTTTTCCTCCCAACCCCCTGGGCTACGTAAACAGCAGGGTTGGTGGAGGAGACCTTGGGGAAGCTGGAGGTGGGATGTGTTTGCTGTCTTCAGGGCCCCTGTCTATATGTTGAGGCTGCTGACATCCGGGATGGAAGGGTTCAGACTGGAAGGAGTAGCCCTCAGGGAAACTGGAAGTGGGATGTGTTCTGTCTTCAGGGCCCCTGTCTATATGTTGAGGCCGTTGAGATCCAGGATGCAAGGGCTCAGTCTGGAAGGAGGAGACTTCAGGAAAACTGGAGGTGGGAGGTTTTCTGTGTTCAGGGCCTGCCTATATATTGAGGCTGTTCAGATCCAGGGTTGAAGGGCTCAGCCTGGAAGCTTCGTTCTCCACGCCCTGTGGGAGGGGGAGATCTCCACTGATCTCCTGAGACTCCTATCCTCAGATTGGGTGAGCTGTACCAGGCAGGGGAATGGAGCAGGATGGGATTTGGGGACCTCCTCTGGGCATTCCAGGGCAAAGAACTTTGTTTTCTCCCTTGATTCTTGTTGAAGACTCTCTGGAAGAGTGCTCCTTGTAAAACTCATGCCCCAGCATGCCAAACCTGGAAATCCAATGTCTGCTACTAGGAATTGAATGAATGTGTCCCCATCCCCTATCTAAATACCATATCAAGCTTTAGTATTTCAGAGTGTGGCCTGGTGTGGAGGTGGGGTACAGCCCAAAGGAAGTCTGTGTTTCAGTAGCTTTCTAGATGTTTCATGCAGTTTCACCTCATGACATTAGACACTGTGGCAGGCACTGTTTCCCTGCGCAATGAAACGTTTGATGGCCCTTGTTTGTAGTGCACCAGTGAAATAACAAATTCACATTTTCTTTTTTTTTGAGTTGGAGTCTCACTCTGTCACCCAGACTGGAGTGCAGTCGCACGGTCCCGGCCACCGCAGCCTCGACCTGCTGGGCTCCGGCGATCCTTCCACCTCAGCCTTCCAAGTACAAATTCACATTTTCAATCTGTGCTGTCTACAAAGTTAGTAAAGTTAGTCTCTTGTTTTTGATCTATTTTTTAATTATTTTTGTATTTGTTTGGCTATTTATTTATTATAAAGGTGTAGGGTACAAGTCAGGATAAGGTATATAAGGTCTTCATGTTCAGATGAAGTTTGAGCCCCCAACTGGTTCTCACGTTCCCTGGTTTAGGGTCAGGTGATGTTATGTGCCCCCTCCCTTCCCCTTAAAGTTAGTTTCTAATGGAAATTTTTTTAAAAAACCTGTAAATTACTTTCTTTATTTTCTTTTTTTTTTCTTTGAGTTGGAGTCTCGCTCTGTCGCCCAGACTGGAGTGCAGTGGCCGCTCCCGACCACCGCAGCCTCGACCTGCTGGGCTCTGGCGATCCTTCCGCTTCAGCCTTCCGAGTAGCCGGAATTACAGGCATGTGCTACAATGCCCAGCTGATTTTTTGATTTATTGTAGAGATGAGGTCTCGCCTGCCCAGGCGGGTCTCGAACCCGTGGGCTCAGGCCATCCACTCACCTCAGCCTCCCAAAGACGCGGGATTACAGGCTGAGCCACCGAGCCCGGCTATTCTTTATTTTTCAATAGCTTAGAGGTGCGAGTGAGATTTGGTGACATGGATGTACTGTATCCTGGTGAGGAACTTAGGGCATTAAGTGTACCCATCACCCCCACGAGGGCACACTGTACCTGGAGGAAATTTTTCATTCCTCCACATCCCTCTCTTCCTCCTTCTGAGACTCCAATGTCTATTGTACTATTCTGTGTACCTTCGTGAACCTCTGGATTCGCTTCCACTTATGAGGGAAAATATGCAATATTTGGTTTTCTGTTCCCACATTGCTTCATTAAGGATAATGGCCTCCAATTCCATCTAAGTTGCTACAAAAGACATATTTCATTATTTTTCATTTTCATTACATATTTATATATATAATTATTTATATATTTTTCATTATTATTATATATAATATAATATATATTTTTCATTATATTATATATATAATATATACATATATATTTCTCATATTTTCTTTGTCCACTGAACAGTTGGTGGGCACTTAGGTTGATTCCACATCTTTGCAATTGTGATCTGTGCTGCAATAGACATATAAGTGCAAAGGTTTTTTTTTTTGTATGATAACCTCTGTTTTGGGGGACAGATAACAAGTAGTAGATCAAAGGGTAGATCTACTTCTATTCTTTGAGAAAATGCCACACCGTTTTCTATGCATTTATGCTAATTTACACTCCCACCAACAATGTATGAGAGTGAAACAAAAAAAAAAATTATTTTTGAGGGCAAGCTCCTTATAGTAGAGCCTTCCCACTCTAGGTAAATTTCTAGGCACCTGTCAGCCTCAGTGTACCAGTTAGCCTTGTTGTAAGAAGCTGCATTCCGCTTCAGTGAAATTTTTTTTGAAATTTAAAAAATGTGTTTGCCCATTTGATGATGGGTGATTTAAGAGCACCTGTCCACATCCTGCTGAGTGTTCAGCAGTTTTTGCCCCAAAACAGCATAAGCCCTCATGCCCCACCCTTTCTATTCACCCAGTCTCACCCCAAGTGACTTTTTTTGTTGTTGTTTCCCAGGATGAAAAAAGTCCTCAAAGGAAAATGTTTTGATATTGTGGAAGAGATGAAACAAAAAATGATAGAAGCACTAAAAGGCATCAAAATTGACGAACTTTAAAACTGTTTTGAACGGTGGAAAAACCATCCTATAGATGTATCACATCAAATGGAGAGAACTTTGAAGGTGACTGGAGTTTAACATGTAAAAATAAATACACAATTTTTATTAAATATATTCCAGTTTTGGGGGGGTCCCATCATAAAAATGCTCCCTTTTCATAGCATCCATGCCAACATGTATTGTTTTCAGTTTTAATAATGGCCAATCTGACAAGTGCAAGGTGGTATCTCATTGTGGTTTCAATTTACATTTCCCTGATGATTGGTAATATGGAATATTTTTCATGTTTATTGGCCATTTATATATCTTCTAAAAATCTGCAAATGACTTACTGTAAGAAGGTGCAAACTCAGAAATATTTGGTAGATGATATCTTCCTTAATGTATGTCAAATGTAATCACTTCTTCTTGTCTCTATGTTTTATAAAATAAATTTATGCAATTATTATATAGATTTATTTTTCTTAATTTATAAACATGTATTATAGTTTTGACTCCACCACTTAACGATACTCATATAATTGGATTTGACTGCAGTTGTTTTTACAATTAATTTTCATGTTCATTTGCTGAATCTAAATGTATGATATATATTTTTGAGCAGTTTGCCACATGCAATTAATGGTAGAAGGTATGACTTGATATGCTATTTTCCCTTTAATTAAAACTCTAACTTGTTGCTGTGATGAAGACAGGCACAGTGGAAAAAGCAAATAAATCATCTAGAAAAGAATGAAAATTAATAACTGTCTTCAAGAAACCTACACACAGTTTGGAAAAAAGTGATAAAAGGTTAACATCCTTTAATATTTATCTGGTGCTCTAGATTATGAAAATCACCATGACATATATGCATTCATCTTTTAATCATTTATTTAGCACCTATTCTGTGTAAGGTACCATGTTAGATGAATGTAAAACTAGAAAATCGTAGTACGAGGAGAAATTCAGAGAAGCCTAAGGTTATCAGAAGGGTACTCTTTTCAGATCACTTTCAAGTCGATTAAATCTTGCCGAATTAAATAAAAACTAAATAGAGGAATACTTTTGAAAGCATGGTTCTAGTAAGTCCTCCAGCTGTTGATTTCTACTACACAATGAGAGTCTTAATCTCAGGCCAAGGCCTGAAGGTAGCTGTCTGAGAGTTGCACAGAGATCACTGTCATGAAATGGGATGTGTATAAACATCTAAGGAACAGAAAACATTTGTTGTGCTGTGTATGTGTTTTCTGGGGCCACCATAACAAAATATCACACACTGAGTTGCTTACACAACAGCAATTTATTTTCTCACAGTTCTGATTCTTTCCAGTCTTATCACCAGGACTCTGTTCCATGATTAACTGACAACCTTGGCATCTCATTCCTATCACTGTAGGTTACTTTCACCTTCCAGCTTGAACTTAAATCTGATACTTCTCTGAACATAGTCCTATATCCTTCAAAGTGGAGGATGCTTGCTTGGACCATCTGACTCAAGCCCCTCTGCTCTTTCAGGCATTCTTCCTCATTTCACTAGTGAGGTGATGTGTAACTGGAGTCTTCCATTCAACCACAAGTCCTCATCTCATTCTTGCTAACTAAACTGTTCATGTGGACGAGATACCCAGTGATTTCTCTTATTCACTGAACTCAGCATCTCCAAAGCCTTCATCTACCTCAGCTACAAACTCCCAGGGACTTTCACCCACATTGCTCTATCCTTAAAGGTCCAAATTCTGCCCACATTCCTTCTTTATCTCTCCCAGCCGGTATTCACTGAACAGATTAAGAATGAAAATATCAAGCCTACATTATTGCTTCAGGGTCGTAAAACATCAAATAACGTATTCATAATACCTCACAAAAATAAACTTGTAAAATATACGAATTTACAAAAAGCAAATTCGTTAAGCATCTGTTGCTCATCTTTCTAGCATTTTCCATGTAGAGAGAAGCATGATAAGAATAAACAAAACGAAAACTCTGGATGTTATGAAGTTCACATAAGGCCCTTTAACATAGAATCTTACAATAATTGGTGATCCTTGTTTTTCTGAGGCAGTGAGAAACCAGGTAACTTTAATTTAGATGATTTACATTGCTGTCCCTTTTGCAAAATTTACCCCGTTCTGGGCATACGTTATGCCACTACACTTGGAAGATGAAAGGCTTTCAATGAATGACTGCAAGAGCCACCAATATCTCCCTGCTCACTGTTTTATCCCCCAAGTGCCAGGCATTCTTTGTCTACACATTTAGAGGAGGTTGCTGCCTCTAAATCTCACATATCTGATCGTTTCACTGCACTACTTACAAAATTTCAATTACTTCCAATGGACTTTGTGAAAGTGCATTCTACACAATGAAAGGGATTTGTTACATAATAGCTAAATGTCATAAATTATTTATCTTTGTTAGATGTTCATGGAAACAACTCCACACATATGAATATTTCCTTTGTTACATCCTACAATTTTCATTTTTGATTAACGAATATCAGATATTCAGTTCATCATTTGGGTGAGCTATGACATTTCGGTTAACTTGATTAATTGCTGCTTTATAATTTGTGACAAGTCACTGTTTTTATAGGAAATGGAAAATACATGTTTTCACTGATTTCATTTTCACAATAATCCTATGTAATTGGTGTTATTATACCCACTTGCAGTTGGAGGCACAGAGAGACTCAGCATCTTATTCAAGTCCACACTGTTTAGGATGGATACTATACATAGGAGGTCAGCCTACTTTTAGGGTCCAGGATTTAAGCTTCATGCACTGATCATGGAAGACGATAAAAGAGAGGTCTGTGTTCTCTCTTTTCTAAAAAAAAAAAACAAAATTTTTTTTTTTTTTTTGAGTCGGAGTCTCACTCTGTTACCCAGACTGGAGTACAAGGGCACGCTTACAGTCACTGCAGCCTCAACCTGCTGGGTTCAGGTAATACTTCCACCTCGGCCTTCCAAGTACCTGGAACCACAGACATGGGCCACCACTCCCAGTTATTTTATTATTATTATTATTATTATTATTTATTGTAGAATCAAGTTCTCTCCATGTTGCCCAGGCTGGTCTTGAACTGTTGGGCTCAGGCAATCCTCTCGCCTCCACCTCCCAAAATGCTGTAATTACAAGCATGAGCCACCACGCCCGACCAAACTTTAGCATTCTTAATGCAAGCATTGACTGCTAAAATTACTCCAGGAACACTAATATAGAACAAAATAGATAGAATAACATAACATTGGTCTACTGTATAGCATCCAAATAGAAATAGCCATGCTTCTCAAAGGCCAGTCGTATCCCTCTTAATCCAGTCATACTTAGCTTTTCAAAAGTTCATTTATCATATATTCCTATTTATGCTCATTTCTTAATTGCCTGACTCCTTAAATATAGTGCTTTTGATTTATTAACATAAAATGAGAGCTGGTACACGTTATTGCCTGCCTGTCTTCTTCTACGTACTCTTATCACTCAAGCAACGAAAACACCACCAATGCTAATAGAGGTGACGCTAATCTAGGTATTTTAATATTTTCAGAGTAAATAGAACTGAAAAGTAAACATGCAAAAAGTCAGTCTTGAAGCCAGCAGTAAAAATAGGATATGTGTAAATGAATGGTTATTATAATTTCTTTTACAACAAAAGGGCCAAAATAAAAAAATGCAAGCCCTTTCATAAGGCCATGGGGCAGATAAAGACAGGGGAAGTCTAATTGCAATATATTCTGTAATGGAATCATAGTCTGTGTAGAAGCTGATTAAGGTTAATTTGAATCACATCAATTTGAATTAACGTGGCCTTTACAGAATGAACAACATCTTAGTGCCAACATGATCAATTAGTACTTTTAACGCCATACATCTGCCTAGAAAGGTTAGATTTATTAGTTTTCAAGATAACATTTTCAAATGCAAATCCATGTTACTTCATATCTTCTAACTCACCTCACCTGGGCAACTGGACATTCTCAGGACTGATGTGTCTTAGAGTGAAATCATCTATAAAATGAAGAATGGGTGTATGGAGAAAAACACAGCCCGATTTACCAAAAAACAGTTGTGCCTGTCTACCAATGCTGTACAAACAAGTTCAAGTTACCTGGTTAAGTCAAAATCATAATTAGGACAAATAACTGGTTATATTGTTAGGCAAATAGTCGTGTTACCCATATGCATTTCAAATATTAGAGCTCAAAAATCTTTCAAGGTTTTAAAGACATTTTATTTTAATTCCTTATTTTAAAGATTAAAACATAATGCATCCAACAAATTTAAGTAACTTTCTTATAGCCATGCAACAAATCAGACCAAACGTTATGTCTTTAGACTATACTTTACACAATATAATCCCTGCTGAATTGAATGTTTTACCTTATTTGAACACGGGGGTCAAAAAAACAAGTTACTATCAAGATATATTGTTTCTATCAATTACTGCCATATTACCAATCATCTTAGAAACGAAGTTAATTATTTTCTCTTAGAAAATTTACTTTTCCTTAAAAAAAAAAAGAGCTTTTTCAGGTTGATCATCTTATCCCAAGTCACTTTGACTAATAATTACCAGAAGGTATGTGGAAGCACCATATTGTTTCATGTTTCCTGCTCTCCCTTCTCGAATGCTCTTGTATCTGTATATCTTAACTATGTCTCCCCTCCCCCATTGCTATGAGGAATACTCACATTTTCACTGGTCTATTGGTATGTAACACACTACCATAATTAATAGCTTAATATGACAAAAATGTATTTGCCCATGATCCTGCAATGTGGGTAGATGAGCACAGCTCATGCATGTCTGCTTCGTATGGTGACAACTCACCTAAAGCTGAAGGACCCAAGGTGGTGGCATTGAAAACGTGTTGCTTCACATGGTATGACTGAAATGATCAGGGTCTGGTTGCACGCATTTCCCTCACTTCGTAGTATCCTCTCATAGAGGGCCTCTCTGTTTTCAAGGCTCTGTCTCCACCCAGATACTCAAACTTGTTTATGATGACTATCTTCCAAGAGAAGGGACTTAACAGCTAGGCCTACAAATCACACAGTATGACCTCTTCTATGTTCTGTCAGTCAAAGGCAGTCTTGGGACCAGCCCACATTCAAGGGAATGGAAAACCAATTCCCTGTTTAGCTAGAGTGTGTGGCCTATGCCTACAGGGATGGAATAACGTGATGACCATCTCTGTAATCGGTTGACATCAGCTAAGACTAAGCTGAGTCCTGTTCCAAAAGTCTCCCGTAACATATGATCAACAGAATCTAGGACAAGAGTTCCCTCTTTGTACTTTTCTATTTCTTATCTTTATACTTCTCACATTCTTACAAAATGATATGTGACTCCAAGATGATAAGAATAATGAAAGAGGCACGGCATAGTGGCTCAAACCTGTCATCCCAGTACTTTGGGAGGCTGAGACGAGAGGATTGCCTGAGCTCAGGGATTCCAGACCAGCCTGGGCAACTTGGTCAGACCTCATCTTTACAATAAATCAAAAATTTAGCCGGGCATGGTGGCATGTGCCGGTAGTTCCAGCTACTTGGAAGACTGAGGCTGAAGGATTGCCTGAGCCCAGCAGGTCCAGGCTGTAGTGGCTATGAGTGTGCCACTGCACTCCAGCTTGGGTGACAAAGTGAGACTCCGATTAAAAAAAAAAAATGGAAAAGTTAATGATAAGAAAGAACGGGAGCAGCTCTTAATCATCTCTGTGCCATTGTTATTTACAGCATGTTTGGCAAAGGAAGAGCACCACAAAAGATTGTCAAACATAAACTTTAAAAGTATTGAATGGGGAAGAAACATTTTCCCAGACATTCACATGGTTGAGGAAGGAAAGTTCTTTGAGAACAGGAATATCCAAAAAGATGCACAGTAGCAATGTTTCTTGAAAAAAATTTACAACAAAATGAAACAATGCCCAGAAGTTTGTATTATAATAGTTTATTGCTCTGAGCCGGAAGATACATAAGACATTTGATTCTATTTGTTGTATTTGTATTTCTGCTTGAACTAGAATAATTCATTTTGGCTCATTTAATATGTGTATATGCATTTGACATTTGTAAGTATTTTCATAATTGGAAATTTTCACAGGTCAAGATGATTCAGGAAATCAAAGAAAGGCAAATATTGTACGGCATGAAATTTTCCTGAGGGCGAAATCTCAGGGTGGAAACTATTTAAGGGAAAATTATTTACAAAAATTTACAGCCTGAATCAGTATATTTGAAAGATGTGTAGGCTTCATCGCCCTCTAGCTTTTCCATCTGTCTCTTATTTTCCTTTCTCACTATTGGTAATAGCTGTGAACTTGTTGAGACAATTAACCAAAATGAACTATTTCAAAGCAGCAAGCTGACTTTGTATAAAACCATTTCTTGAAAATGCCTAATAAATATCACGTATTGCTTTTTTTTTTTTTTTTTCATTTTCTTTAATGTAGCAGAGGACTTGATAGAACTCAGGGAAGGCTTCCCTATTCCTTCTAAAGGTACATGAGAAAGAAAAATAAGAATCTGGATACTACACAGTCTCTAGTCCTAAATAAATCTTGTGTCAAAGACAATGTACTTGTAAAACTCATATGATGTTTTAAAACTGAAAACAATGATAAATAACAGATACTGTGTAAACACACTTAAATAATCTTTTATGCATCAGGAATTGCCTCCAAACAATAGAAATTTTGTTTTCAACTAGGAATCACAATGAGAAATAGATAAGCTATGACTTTTCTGTTTTAACTGTAGCTTTGTTTATACTCACCAGGATATAAGTTGTTAGTTTGTCAATTAATTTCATTAGCTTTCTATTTCTCTTCATTATGTTGAAGGCTATGAGAAAGGTCTATTTGAAATGTGTCCCCAGAGATACCTTTTTACAAGAAAATGACTTTAATGTGGAATTTATCTGCCAGACACAGAACCATGAACACAATAAATAAGCTTGCAATTTTCTTCCAATTATTCTTATGGGTAAGTCACATGGTTAGAAACTCTATAGCAGATGTAGGATGAAAATGCAAAGCAAAAGAAATTGTCCATAGATTGTGTTAGTGGGCTAGGGCTTGTTAAGCAGGCTAAAAGCTTAGCAGGGTGGGAAGTTAAGGCCCTTCCCACACAATTGATGGAAAAGCTGAGTGAATGAAGTGGTTAATCGCACATGCTTGTTTTTACAAACTGGTCACTAGAAGCAAAGAGGGAAATGAGGGGGATTTGCCTACCAGGAGACTATTCTCTGAGACAAGTTCCTGCAGCTGATAACAGGAGAAAAATTTACGTCCGGACAAGAATATGGGTAGTATTGCTGCCTCTCAAACACAGCCTTTCTGACATTGGTCATTACGGTCAGTGTCAGTTGGTTAAATGCTCATCTTTGGAAATATTCTAAATATATAATTACTTAATATGAAACAAAACAAGTCATGTATTTTATAAATGTCTTTTACTAACACTACATGTTTCATTATATTTTCTAGCAGGAGATGTGAGTGCTGTAAAAATATCATAAAAATAGTTTTTAGCAAACACTGGTCTGTGAATTTAAAATATTGATATCTAGTGTTGAAATATGTTGACATAAATTTACTAAAATTAAAAAGTGTGACAGATATTCATCTGCATTTTGTTTAGTGGAATCTATCTGTTTTCTTTTTAACTTGCCTCCAAAGAACATTCTGAAGTTTTTGTTAATTTTATTTCTGTCACTCCTATTTAATAATTATGTCTTGTGTTTCTTCATCTCAGCACATTTTATATTCATCAATGTAAGTAGCCTGTTTTTATCTATGGAATTCTAAACAATGTTGGAATAAACTACAAGATATTTTACTCCATTTAGCAATGAATTGCTACACATGTATCTCTAGTTGACATGCTACTTGAACATGTAAAATTTAGATATGTGAGTGTATATGCATGCCCAGTCATGTATTATCTAATGACAGGGATACATTCTGATAAATGCATCATTAGGCGATTTTGTTATGTGAACACCATAGAATATACTTTTGCAAACCTAGATTGTACAGCCCGCTGCACACCTAGGCTATAACCTGTATAATTTGAACAGCACAGTATGTTTTTGTAGGCAATTGTAACATAATGGTATTTCAATATCTAGACATATCTAAGCATAGAAAAGGTACAGTAACAAATATCGTATTATAATTCTATGGGACCACTGTGATATATGTCCATTGTTGATTTAGATGTCATTATGCAATGCATAACTGTATACACAGATAAATGCGTGTGCTTTTATATTTACACACACACACACGCACACACACACATACATGTTAATTCTTTTATGTCATATTTTCACAATTTGCATTTGGGATATACTATTTGGTATTCCAATACTATAATAGTAATATGAAATATTTGGAAAGATTTAGGACAAAGTGAGAAAAGATTTGACCTTATATAAAAATAAACAAATTAGCCAGGAAAAAGAATAAAATTGAAGAGAACAAACTGTGGATGTTCAAGACAGTTGTTAAATTTATTACTGTGTAAGTTTTAAGAAGTGACTTAAACTCTTGAATATAAATAATCCTTAGATTAGAGAAAATGAAATGTACCTCACTTGCTTCTGTGCTGATTGCATTTACATATAAGAAAGGTCTGGAAGATAGGAGATGCTCAATGAATAGTGGGTTCTTTCCTCAGCATTTTTTTTCAAAACAGATGCAAAGCTTTTGATCATTCTTTTTAATCTAGGGAGGAAGTATAATCCAGTAAAAAGGAACAAGAACTTCTATGTTAGGAAGTTCTAAATTCAAATCCAAGTCTGTTCTTGAGATTTAACCTAAATGACTTTTCCAACTTTAATTTCCATATATGTAAAACGTATTTCAAATTTCCTGCTACATAAGAATACAATAATCGTCAATTGGGGAAAATATATCACTCACACAATATATTGAATGATAGCTACAGCAATAATGATGTGTATATATACCTATATGTATACACATATGTGTGTGTATACACACACACAGGATTTATTTTATAACAAACACTGTACTAAGTACTTTACATGCATTATCTTATCGAATACTCAACTATTTAATTGTTATTATTATCTTCATTGGATTCCCAAGATATTTTCACTTACTTTAGCAAGGTCAATAGAACTTTCTTCAATAATAGAAATCTGCTTGATATTATATTTTTAGTTTTTTTAAAAAATTTATTTCGTATTCTGTGATAGAATAGCCACTAGTTACCTGTGGCAAATGAAATGTGACCGGTACAACGGAGGATTTTTTGAAACTCTAATATTATTTAATTTGGAAATAACTTTAAATAGCCCTAACTGACTGATGGCTACATAGTAGACTGCAAGAACTTAATCGATATAGTTCTGTATAGTTCTAACACTAAGTATATGATATAAAATAAAATTTAACTCAGAACTGTCTTTGAGGATCAGAAATATTTAAAGTTTGTGCCATATAATTCAGCACCTAATCATTTAATGTTCTGTTGGCTATTGCTTAGTGTATGTTAATGCTATCTCCCTAGATTTTCCAGTGAATTTCTTGCGAGCAGTATCTGTGTTTTTTATTGTAGTTGTTGTCTGTCTGCTACACACCTATGCCAGAAAGCTTTTGCACAATCCTTTTCAGTTAGGCTGAAGGGGCTTCTTTGCCAATTTACCATGTGACATTGCATCCTTCATTTGTGAAAATTTGGAGTGAGTGAAACTACCACGGTTTGGGCTATTGATTCCCAAGAGGTAATTTACAACAAAGGGACAAGATCAACTATGAGACACTCTCTGTAGATCATGATGTAAATATGTTAAGAGAATGCCTACTTTAAAAAAGAAAACTTCGTTAGTACTTTGTTAAGGAATAAAGGAAACCTGCCTTCCAGTACTCCACATAAAAAAAAGAAGCTAAAATCTATGACATCACTGTTAATGATTTGGTGTTTAGAACATGTCACTCTAGAAAAGAGAAATTAGGACTGGGCTCAGTGGCTCAGCCTGTAATCCCAGCACTTTGGAAGGTCAAGGAGAATGGATTGCCTGAGTCCGCGGGTTTGAGACCAACCTGGGCAACTTGGTGAGGCCTCATCTCTACAATAAATCTAAAAAATTAGCCAGGCATGGTAATGCGCACCTGTAGTTCCTGCTACTTGGAAGGCTGAGGCTGAAGAATCGCTGGATCCCAGCAGGTTGATGCTGGAGTGGCCGTGAGGGTGCCACTGCATTCCAGCCTAGGCGACAGAGTGAGACTCCAACTCAAAAAAATAGAAAAGAGAAATTAAGAAAAAAAAATTGGTTCAAAGAGCTTAACTGGGATCAGAGCTCCTTTTTTGTTTTTGTGTCATAAAATGGGAAAAGAATCAAATATCTTGAATCCATTAAATAAGAGAATTTATGAACAGAGTAAAGAAAATGCAACAGGGACTATATCTTGTAAAGCAGGTAAGGATTATAAGGTGATTTTCCCCAGAACCACGCTGATTAATGCCTTCGTTCTAAGACAATGCTCACTGTTCACTCACAGTTTTAAAAGTAAGCTATAAATTAAGGGGACAGAGTTGTCTAGCTAAGAAAGTTATTGTTCTTTTACCTTTGGCCAAAATTCACCTAAAACATTTTAACTTTTCCTTACTGTTTAGAAATTCTTACAGCTAAACACATTGTTTGAGCTAGAACAATAGTCAGAATTATCTAGTCCAAACTCCTTTCTATTGTACAAAACATAATACAACCAAGCTGTTTAGTGGCAAAGTCAGAATGAGATTACTTGTTTTTCAGTCCAATGTTCTTTCTAAGTCATGGTGATGAATATTAAGATTACTCTTGGAACAATACTAAATATCTGAGGGGCATAGAACTTTAAAAACACTCACAGTGTACAATAAATAAGCAAGACATGTTGAATAAACAAAAAAAATGCTTGTTGCAGATTACTTAAAAGACTTATCAACGTTAGTCTCATTCTTGCCCGGTCATATGCTCTAGTGTAGAACATCATAGTAGAACATCATAATCCTATGACCTTAGCGTTATGATAAGACATGGTATGTGTCAGCATGGAAATTATTAGTCAAGCTGATAAAATTCTTTTAGAAAATTCAGCTTATCTTCCCAGCAAATTATTATTATGTAATAATTTATTTATGAAATTATTAACAAGTTAGTATTATAAATAAATACAATGACACAATACAAGATGATAAATAATACATTATTAATAATGATTATTAGAAGCCGGGCTCGGTGACTCAGCCTGTAAGCCTGCACCTTTGGGAGGCTGAGGTGAGTGGATTGCCTGAGCCCGCGGGTTCGAGACTCGCCTGGGCAGCAAGACCTCATCTCTACAATAAATCAAAAAATCAGCCAGGCGTGGTAGCGCATGCCTGTAATTCCAGCTACTCGGAAGGCTGAGGCGGAAGGATCGCCAGAGCCCAGCAGGTCGAGGCTGCGGTGGCCGGGAGCGGCCCCTGCACTCCAGTCTGGGCAACAGAGTGAGACTCCAACTCAAAAAAAAAAAAATAATAATAATGATGATGGTTAGATTATTATTATATAAATATGTTTACTTTTTTCATAGGCAATCCAATCAAAGAGCATAAATGAAACTTTAATCAACACTTTTTTCAATTAATATACAGAAAATAGAAAAAGGGAGGCTGACTTCTCTGTCATTCTGAAAATTCTTTGCTTCTCCACACTGTGCGAATATGTACCCTAGGAACACAAAAAAATTATGCTAATAGGTGTCATAGAGACACAGAGAGAAAGAGATCGATAGCTCAAATTAGCCTTCACAGCTGCTTGAAGAGGCTTTGCAGACTTCCCAGGCAATGCAGGTGAAACAACTGCTGATTTACTAGACAGTTTCCCTCCAGGGCCTTCAGGATCATATGACCATCCAATCCAGTTTATCTTCAGCAGAAGTTATTGATTCAAATCAGACAAACCATCGTATGTGGAACAGGGGCTAGGGAACAGCTGCATCTGGCTACACAGCACATTTAAATTTTGTTTTTGGCTGGTAGAATCCAAGTTTTTTTTTTTTTTAAACAGTGTTTCACACTGTTGCTCTGGCTGGAGTACTGGGGCATGACCAGGACTCACCACATCCTCTGACTCCAGGACTCAAGGAATCCTCCTGTCTCAGACTCCTTGGTAGTTGGGACTACAGGTGTGTACCACCACGCCTGGCTAATTTTTTATTTTATTTTTGTGGAAATGGAGTCTCGCTTTGTGGCCTAAGCTAGTCTCGAACTTCTGGGCACCAGCGATCTCCCACCTCACCCTCCCAGAATGCTGGGATTCCAGGCGTGAACGACTGTGCCCATCTAGAACCCAGGATTTTTTAAATAGAATTTTTATAGATTAATAAAGTATTGCCACACATAAGATTTTGTGTTATTGAAAAATATCTGGAAACAGCCATGTGTTCAAAGTTTACAGGGAAATGGTCTTGTGATATTTATAATTCTGATTTAGATACAAGTAAAATAAATTTTTATTTAATAGTATAAATAGAATAATTTTCTGAAGCTAAAACTTGATTTTGTTTGGTTTTTGTAATTTTCACTAATTGTGATTGTTACTCTAGAGAGAAGGTCTATACAGCTCCTCATACTACTGTTTTGGGGATATAATATCCTTATGGATACACATTTTATATCAAAGTGTAGTGAGTGTTATTTCTAACTTGTTTCAAGCTGAATTTCCTCTGCGCTTTAATTTAGGGTCACTCTTTTCCCTTCTTCTCCTTCCTTAATATCACCACTTGGCGAATTCTTATTCGTTTTCCAGATGAAGTATAAACATTGCTTTCTTCAGAAGGTCCCTTGATTTCTCAACTTGGCTTGTTCTCTTCTATATCTTAATCCTCAGAACCTTTTATTTGTAAATCTCTCCAGTCATTTGCTTTTGCCTTAGTTTGGAGTTGTTCTTTTTCATCTTTTTTCTTGGCTTTGATTTTAAATTCCTCCAGGGAAGGGCTTATGTTTTATTTATTTGTGTATTTCTTACCTTCTTCTCACATTTTGGCATCCAAAACAAGTAACATTTAAATAGTTGTCAATATATATTTGGTTGTAGAAAGAAACTAATGAATGAACAAAATAAAAACAGCTTACTATATGGAATAGTGTATCATAAAGGCAACAGTTATCAAACTGTGTCTTGCAAGATTTCATAACATAATATTTCAGACTTCGTTGGTTCTAATGTCAGCTTAGCAATATTCTCTATTCTTAAAAATATAAATTTGGAGGAAAAGATTACTACATATACTTAGCTTGGCCTTAATTTAAGAGGGAATAATTAAACTATTAGAAAGACATACAAAAACATGAACATTGTATTTAATAATTTAAGTTAAATTCAATCAAGAAGCTTGAAAAAATTTTTGGAAAAAGGTATTACTACATTTAAATGGTATAATCATGCTGAATGTTCATACACGAAGATTAGAAACACATTTTTGAGGTTTCATTAGAATATTTTGGATTTGTTAGTGAACTATTTATTTTAGTTCTATTTCATCATCTTTGATAGCTTCCAAAACTTCAGTCTCACAAAAGAAAAGGAAAATGAAGAGGAAGAGATGAAAGATTAACTTTGCGCTTTTTCATGTCAGTATTAAGAAAAATAAAAACACATGAATACAATATACATGTCCAGCCACAAAGTATATGGACTGTACAGAGCATTATCATTAGCAAAAAAAGACCAATTATATGTGTCAAAATGAAAAAGAATAAAAACTCAGTAAGACTTGTGTAGTTAGCAAATCAATTTGCCAAGTGCAATTTAGTGTAGGACTGACTGAAATAATAGCTCCTCCAACAGGGGCTCTCAGAAATAGAAATAAACTGCATTTATATAGCATATTTTTGGATAAGTATGTTGATGAGCATCAATAAAATTTATTTTATTTATTTTTAGATATAAATTTTATGTCCTATTGATAGAAAGAATGATCTGGGGGACCAGCCCAGGATAGGTTGAGTGATTTTATAAGTTTCTTCATTCAACACTTTCTGATACTCACTTTGTGCTGTACAAAGTGAGTATCAGAAAGTGTTATATCAGATAATAAAGGGCTACATGTCTTTTTACTACAAATCCAGAAACTAATAGCCTTAGAGAAGTATAGGCATGTCTCGGAGATATCATGAGTTTGGTTTCAGATCACCACACTGAACAAATGTCACAATAATGCAAGTCACACAATTTTAAAATTTTCCACTGCATATAAATTTATATTTATGCTACAAGCCTATCGGGGGTGCAGTAGCGTATATCTTAAAAAACAATGTACACACCTTAAGTTAAAATTACTTTATTGCTAACATATCTTAACATTCATCCTTCTTTTTGCAGGTGAAGGATTTTGTCTCTACATTGATGGCGGCTGAGTGATCAGGATGGTGATTGCTGAAGACGGGGATGACTGCAGCAATTTCTTAAAATAAGACAACAATGGAGTCTGCAACATCAATGGTCTCTTCCTTTTACAAAAGATGTCTTTGAGTATGGCATGCTGTTGAGTTGCATTTACCCACTGTAGAACTCATTTCAGATTTTGAGTCAATCTTCCCAAACCCTGGCACTGATTTATCAACTACGCTTATGTAATATTCTAAGATTTTTTGGTTGTCATTTTAACATGATCACAGTGTCTTAACCAAGAGTAGATTCTATCTCGAGAAGCTAGATTTAATTCATGAAAAGTAACTCCTCTTCCACCGAAGTTTTATCATGAGATTGCAGCAATTCAGTCAAATGTTTAGATTCCTCTTGTAATTCTGGTTCTCTTGCTATTTCCACCACATCGGCAGTTATGTTCTGCACAGAAGTCTTGAACCCCTCAAAATCAACCACGAGAGCCGGTATCAGCTATTTAAAATCCCTGTTAATGCTGATATTTTGACTTCCTTCTATGAACCTTGAATGTTCTTAATGGCATCTAAAATGGTGAATCTTTTTCAGAAGATTTTAAACTTACATTGCTGAGATTCATCCATCAGAGGAACAACTCTCTATAGCAGTGTTACAAGAGGTATTTGTTAAATAATAAGACTTGAAAGTATAAATTATGACTTGATCCATGGGCTGCAGAATAGATGTTGTATTAGCAGACAGGAAAACATGTTTTTATCTCCTTGTCTCTTTCCATCAGAGTTCTTGGGTGATCAAGTGCATCGTCAATGAATGGTAATATTTTGAAAGGAATCTTTTTTGGAGCAGTAAGTCTCAAGAGTAGATTTCACATATGTGTTGTCATCCAGGCTTTGTTGTTCCACTTCCAGAATGCAGAGTAGATTTATCATAATTCTTAAGGATTTTCAGAGTGGTCAATGAACATTGGTTTGAACTTAAAGTCATTGGCTGCATTAACTCCCAAAAAGTGTCAGTCAGTCCTTTGAAGCCAGGTGTTGACTTCTCTTCTCTAGCTATGAGCCCAGAGTTCATCTGCTTCACATAGAAGACTGCTTCATCTGCATTGAAAATCTGTTGCTTAGTGTTGCCATATTTATGAGATATCTTAGCTAGATCATCTGGATAACTCCCTGAAGATTCTACACCAGCAGAGGCTGCTTTCCATTGCCCTTTTATGTTATAGAGATGACTGCTGTATTTAAACCTCATGAACCAACCTCTGCTAGTTTCCAACTTCTCTTTAGTTTCCTCACCTCTCTGTTTCCACAGAGTGAAGAGAGTTAGCGCCTCGCTCTGAAATGTTTTACTTTCTTATCGTCTGTGTGTTCACTGGAGTAGCACTTTTAAATTCCTTCAAGAACTTTTCTTTTGCATTTGCAACTTAGCTGTTTGGCTCAAGAGGCCTAGCTGCCAGTCTATCTTGGCTTTTCATAAGCCCTCCTGACTCATTTCTAGCTTTTGATTAAAGTGAGAAACGTGAGACTCTTTTACTTGAACACTTAAAGGCCACTGTAGGGTTATTAATCGGTCTAGTTTCAATATTGTTGTTTGTCAAGGAATATGGAAGAGAGGGAAAGAGATGGGGGAGCAGCTGGTTGGCGGGGTGGTCAGAACACAGACCTCATTTATTCATTAATATTATCATCTTTTTTATTGTTGTTTTGTGTCTTGATCGTGACTCACCACAGCCTTGAACTCCTGGGTTCAGGCAATCTCCCAACTCAGGCTCCCAATTAGCTGGGACAACAGGCTCATGCCCCCTAACCCCCAGCACTTATTTTTGTAGAAACGAAGTCTTGCTATGTTGCTTAGGCTGGTCTTGAACTCCTGGACTCAAGCAGTTTTCCTGCCTCAGCCTCCAAAAATGCTGGGATAACAGGTATGAAGTTTATCATCTTATACGGCATGATTTGTGGTTTCCACAAGCAATTACAATAATAGCATCAAAGATCACTAATTATAGAACACCATATCATACATAATAATAATTAAAAATCTTAAAATTTTGCTATTGTAAAAATGACTACAATGTTACCCAGAGCAAAGAAGTAAATATATACTGTTGAAAAAGTGCACCAATCAACATGCTTGATGCAGAGTTTGCACAAACCTTCAATTTTTCTCCCTCTCTCTCTCTTTTTTTAGAAAGCAGGAATTATCGAGAAAACAAAAAAGCTCCCACGTGGGAGGGGACCCGAGGAGGTTTCCAAAATCTTCAATTTTTAAAAAAACACAGTATTGGCATTGAGCGATAAAATGAAGTATGCTTGTGTTCTCTAAAATCATCAAGTAGAGCAGAGAAAAATGCACGTTCTCTATTTGTAATATCATATAAAATCCCCAAATTCACAGACTTTTTAAATGCAGCATCAGCCATATTAATGGGATAGATCATACCTGTTTATCAGGATAGTTTTACAGCAATCCAATTAGGAAAAATAAACAACAGTCTAAGAAATATCTCTATAGCTACCATTTACTCGAACCGTTCATTTGTCATTTACTATATGGATTATTTACGATATGTGTTCTCTATAGCTGTTTTCACACCACAACAGCAGAGTTGAGTAGTTGTGACTACGTTTTATAGCCTATCAGGCCAAATGTATTTACAGAAAACATTTGCTGACCCATCACAGAACAAGGGCTCAGTGAGTCATAGGAGCAGTGCATTGTGGGAAATATTCACTGCACCAGGTCAAGAAAGAGAGAACACAAGAGGATGTCTAAGAAAGTATTCTGTGCTCAATGCTGTATATTTTATTTGATGACACAGAACATGAGTGTGGTTTACTTCAGGAACTAAGAGGGTGAGATTTTGTTCAGATTCTTTAAAAGCAGAGCCTGAGATAGGGATTTGGATACCAGTGATATACTGAGGGAGAGTTTTAATGAAAAATATAACCTGAAGTGGGTGAGAGAAAAAGGAAGGGGTCAAGCAAGAATGGCAACTCTGATCAAGACTTGCCTTGGCCGAATCCACAGTGGAGGGTGAGACCTCTGAAATATAAACCCTGCTGCAGAGTTTTGCCTTCTTGAAGCAATGGAACCCTGTATCAGTTGCACATGGACAGAGACTGCCTTAGGGTGGGTGAGTGGGTGCATAACATTCCAAGAAAAATGGCTTCTGCTGGCTGAAGCAATGATCTAAGCAAGGTGGCAGCAGTGAGCCATTGGCAAACAGCTTTTACAGTAGCTGGAGAATGGGTGCAGCAGCCTGCTAATAGGAGACCTGGGTAGAGAACTAACAGAATTTATGACCCTGTCTTACTCAGATAGCAGTCTGCTAAGTGTCTCCTGGATTTCAGTTTGGAGCACTATTAGATGATGTAGCCAGAATGATTTTTCCAAAGTGCAAATCTGCTTAGGAGTTATTTGATCAGAACTGTAAAGTCATCCATGACCTCTTTTGGGCCTCTTTATTTAATTCTGGTCCCAAACAGCCTCTTCTACCCAATGACAGTAATTTTATTTCCTTTAATATTTGAGTATCAAAATATTTGAAATTCTCTGAAAATGCTATGCTGTCTTATACCTTTGTGTCTTAACCCATGATGAAACCTGTATCTCATGTCAATATGTTGATATATATATGTCAGAGTTTAGGGCTTCTCCCACCCTTGTGTAACCACTACAATAAAGGGAGGACTGTGACCTAAAATATTAAATTCCAAATGGCTTTATTCAAAGGGAGTATGGTAGATTAAAAAAAATAATAATACCCACAGTGCTTTACAGCTCCACCTATCAAGAGCCCATCTATGTCAAAATCTCTTGAACCTTGGCAAACTGATGACTTGCACTGGAGCAATAGAAAACCTGTTGCAATACCACCTAATCCCTGTAAGAATGACCATCATTAGTAAAACAAACAACAACAGATGCTGGCAAGGATGCAGAGAAAAAGGAATGTTTCTTCTACACTGGTGGTGGGAATGCAAACTAGTACAACCTCTTTGGAAAACTATGTGGTGATTTATGAAAGAACCAGAAATTGATCTTCCATATGACCCAGCAATCCCTCTATTGGGAATATGCCCAGAGGAACTAAGATCATTCTACAAAAAAGATACCTGCACACACATGTTTTTTGCAGTACTATTCACAATAGCAAAAACATGGAGCCAACAGTGCTGCCCACCGAAATTGGACTGGATAAAAAAATGTGGTACATATAAATGATAGAATATAATGCAGCCCTAAAGAAGGGCGAAATTATAGACTTCACGGCAACGTGGATGGAGTTAGAGTCTATCATACGCGGTGATCTATCACAGAAACAAAGAACAGAGTACCATATGTTTTCACTCATGAGCAGACCTTGAACAATTATCATAATACTGTAAGAAAGGGATTGGAAGTAGTTGGAAACTGCTGGAGGGGCACACCCCATCAACAAGGGTACCTGCATAATGAATGCTTGTATATTTAACCCTGAATTGTATCCCCGATCTTTAAAATTAAAAATTAAAAAAAAAATCTGTTGCAAATGGAGCTTTAATGTGCTTGTACATTGAGGCTCTTTGCCATGTCCCCTCTGGATTCTGAGGCTACCAAATGAATGAGTCCAGACAAGGCTACTGTAAGATCAAAAAGCAAACACAGTGAGAACCCAGTTGGTCCCAGATGTTCCAGCCGTCATAACTCAGCCACAATTCATCCACCACTTAACTGCAGATGCATCAGAGAGCCTAGGTAAGATCATTTGTGACTGGTCCATACCAGAAGCACTCAGTAAACCCGGCCCCAAATTCTTCATCTACAGGATCATAAGGTCAATTTTTAAGCCACTAAATTTTGTGGCTGTGAACCCTTATGTCCAATAGCAGATGCTTTACCCCTTGTATCAAGCTCTATCAAGTACAACTGAGAGAACGAGAAGGCCGTTGCAGAGAACGAGAAGAGAGAAAGCAAAAGTGGAAAATTAGACGAGATGTTCATAGAGACTGAAGTGAGTTGCATTATGCCCTGTGAGGAGATTTGCTTTGTCTTTTCATGAGGTAGGGTTCTGAGAAATGTTAAAGCGGAAACTTCTAGATAGAAAGGAACAACCACTCACGGTTTCCAGGGATACCCCAAGGGCAGAATCCAGTACATATGTCAGGAGTTTCCCCAGGGACCAGAGCAAGTCAGGGACATTAGTTAGAAACATGAGTTGGTTTTCCAGTCACTTAGAGAGGCTGCCTCATAAAGCAAGAGGACCCTGAAAAGCTAAGACTGTGGGGTGAACAATTTGTGTGGAAGACAGAAACAAATGTGTTTTTAAAATCTTCCATGCCAGGAAGCTTCTCAGGTCATGCAGTAGGATAACTGTAAACAGCCTGATGGTCTTTACCATAGAGCGAGAAGTAGAAATCGTGTCACGAGGGTGAAGAACAAGAGCCTACTATGAACAACTGTTCAAGGAGGCAAACCAAACCACTTGCAAACCACAACCTATCTCACCATCTCCCATCAGTCTCTCTGTGACTGAAGCCAGGATTGTCAGAGTCATTCACCTCAGAGGCCACCAGCGACCAAAAACATGGATCAGGACATCACACAGATATTTGACTTAGCTCCCTACACCCTCAGTGAAACTGCCAGAGGGCCTCTTAGGATAAGTCATCCAGAACAGGCAGAACAGAAGCAAGGAATGGGAAGGCGCTGAAAGAGAAAGCTTTAACCAGTAGATGAGTTGATAACCAGAAATTCACAGAGCACTCAGGCAAAAGAATGAATTAATTAGTTTGGAAATTACTAGAATAACTGAAGGCACCATTGCTTGCCACTAAGTAGAAAACGTGGAAGGTCCCTAATCAAATATACAATAAGGTGAGTTTTATTTCTGTATATCACTGATATAGAAAATTCAGTTATGGCCTTTCTATCAGTGTGTGGTACCGTTCTCCTGTCTGTCTTTCTGGTATAATTCCTTTATGATCCTTATAGAATGTAATCACAACACTCATTATTTTGTTTAGTAAATCAGTTTGTTTCTGGGGGTAAACTGGTAAATTCTTTGTAAGCAAGATACTGTGTCTTTTTTGTCTTCATGCCCGTTTTCTGTTATTGCATTTGACACAGTAAGCGCTCAATAAATATTTTGCTAACTGATTGAATGGGTGAATAAGTCAACGTAAAACACCTAGAAAATTTTAGTTAAATATTAAGTCTAGCTTTCCATAGTGTTGTGAACTGATCAAGGCTAAGGAAATTTAAAATAAAGATCATCATCAGAATTTTTTCAAGGAATTCCTCCTTGCATGATTGTTCATAGGTTCTTGTCCTCAAGCCTCATGGCATGGTTTCTGCTTCTCGCTCTATGGTAGAGACCATTGGGCTGTTTACAGTTATCCTACCACATGACCTGGGCCATGAAGGATTCTAAAAACACATTTGTTTCTGTCTTCCACACAAATTGTTCACCTCACAGAAAGAACAGAAACAACCCAAATAAAATGTATTGCTACTTCTTGATACTGTGCTGTCTTTTACCTGTATTATCTATTTAGTCTTTACAAAACTCCTTTGAGTTAGCTATAATCCTTATCTCTATTTTCACTTAAAGTAACTAAGTTTAGAGTAACAAAGACGAGGGCTGGTTTAATAGAGGAGGTTTGACTCCAAAAGGTATTCAACTGTTTTCAGCTAAAGCCTATTTTTAACATTCTAAAATCTATCCTCTTCCACTCAGTTGAATCTGAGACCTGAAATTCCATCAATCTCATCTGCCTCTCCCAACCAGTATAGAAAGAAATGTCAGGGCTCTTTCCAAAGGGACATTTGAGTTTACTGGTTGCAATTAATCTAGTTCATACAAGAAAAAAAAATAGTAATTTAAGAATAGACAACTTCTCTTAGTTCTATGAAACTCTTTATAAGAAATGTTTGCCAGTGACCATAACTTCTGCCACATAATAGGCACTGAGTGTTTGACTATATGAATTAATTTTCTCATCATCATAAGGTAAATGAAGTTACTGTATTGCCTTTATAAATAAGTGGAAGGGCAATGGGGTGGAAAGGTAACTCTTGCTTCCTTGGTTTACATAATTTGAAATGTTGAACTTGATTAATTTGCTTCCAATGACCAACACTAAGAACTTTACTTGCAGTATATTCATAAAGTCTGACCCTGCCAATGCTGCAGTAATGCAAGTGTAATATTTCTTTTATCTTGTTTACACTTGCAAGGTAAAAGAGATAAAAAATTGTCAGAAAATCTCAGTGGTTCACATAAATTTATGACTTCTTAAACATCTTTCCCTACAACATAACAAAAGCACAAGGCATTATGCTGTATTTATTGACATTGTAAATAGTGATTTTTTTTTTTAAGATTTCTCTCTTCATGATTTCCTCTCTCTTGTTGCTTTCCACACACCTCAGAAACAGCCTAAAAATATATTCAGCCAAATATTTCTTCCTCCCATCCTCTGTACCATGCAATCTTTCTTCAGTGTTCTTAAACAAAACACTCTGTTTTAGTCTGTGAACAAAGAGCTCAAATGTATTTAAAGGAAACCTTCATAAAATGATTGCAAATGGTGTTCCAAATGAACTTTCTTGGATAACTTAGGATCCTGGAGCATGAATTTTGAAGCGGAATACAGATGTTTACTATTACTTCTTCAAATATGTACACTCTTCCTTTAATTGTGACAGCAGTCACCTGACATAGATGCTGAATGACATTTGAATACAGAGATACTCTTATATGTGGCCAACCGAAAGCAAGTTACCTTTTGTCACCACAGTGAATGCTATGGCTGTTGCCATTATGTACAAATTTTAATACATCCAGAAAATATCAGAACATCAACTAGTGTCTAAACCATTTGAGAATTTAAGGTTCACAGCTGCACAAACTGTAGTTTAGCTCACCAGTGTATCTCAAGCTTCCAGAAGGGAGCCTGACATGTAACGGTCATTAAATGAATGTATGGATGAATATATGATGACCTAGATTCTGGCTATTTTTAATAGTACTGCCAAGTGTTAGGGATTATTTTTCCTTGAGGTGTTAAATTTGCTGTTTCCTATATTCGGTCATAAACATGATGGAGGTCAGTTTAAAATATCTATTGAGGGTATATTTTGTAGACAACAAAAGGAGCAGAACTGATATGTAAAGAAACTTTGTAGCACAGGAGAGAGGCCCAAAACAGTTAACAAGGTATAATTCTAAGTGGAATACAAACTAGTAACGCTGTGCTCAGGGTCTGCTCTTGCTTTTCTTGCTTTTCATTTCTCTCATCATTCTAATCCTTCACATTCACAGTCCTCTACATGAAGAGTGAATTCTCTGACATTTTTAGACAACCAGAGAGACTTAAAACACAAATGATTGACTTCTTATCTTTTTCTTATTCCAGTAATGCGTTCTTACTTATATTATTGTCCATTATCCTTGACATATTCGGCTCTAGAATTTCAGTTATGAATCTCACAGTGTATATTTTAAAATTTCTAATAACTCATACCTTGAGCAAATCTTTAACTTGTATATCAGAGCATGAAGGATGTTAGCCAAGATCTCTTCTCTCAGAGACAACAAATATATACACATAAATATAAAATTTATATTAAAATATGATTTATATATAAAAATCATTGTTTTATATATAATTGCTATTTATACCATTGCTTTATATATGTCATTGATATACAAGTATATATATATATATCGGTGTTACACATACATATAATTACGTATATATACATATGTGTGTAATACTTTAGGAAAAAGCATACTGTTTCTTTTCCAAAGAAGACTCACCTTTTAAATACAAATTTCATTACTTTGAAGAAAGGTTAATTGTATTTCTCCCATTAAAAATTTAAAATAAAAATCACCTATTAAGAATGGAAATGCTTTTCCTTCAAATGAAATACAATTTACATGAAAATGTGCTTGAAGATATCTAAATTACTAAAGCTGTAAATGAGTAAATTACCTTTTTCTAATATTAAAGATCAAGTAGACATCCCATGGAGCATGGAGCTTAAATTTAAACAAATTATTGAAATTTGATCAACATTTTGAACGGAAGTAGCATATGTGTGGAAAATTGTACAATGTGAAAAGCTAGTATTTACTATTTTCCTTTACTTTCTGTGGATCAATTTGGCAGATTGTATCACATATATTTTTGCATTATTACCTACCGCAACAAGCCAGAGGGACATTATGCTTCATGCGGGGTGATGATACTGTGAGACAGCGGTCATAAACAACAAAAGTGAAAGCATACTTTAGACTTCTGAATAAAATGTCTTTCTGCTGATTCAGAGTAAGCATCAAATCTCTGCTTTGAGAAATCCTATCTTTGAACTACTCTATATGAGTAGAGTAAATAGAGACTGGCCTTATCTGGGTTCAGTTCTCAAATAAAAGTTAACATAGAAATGGAACCCTCCACACATTTCTCAATCAATTTATGTCATATAATCCTCTCACCTTTCTTCCTTTCCACCAATGTATCATGAATTGAAAGTTATTTTGTTGTCTTGAATTCATAGTTTCGAAATGTTATAAAATGTAAAATAATAAAAAAGAAGTATAGAAGGTAAATCGATACTCATTTTTGAAAACACCAAATAAAAATAAACACTAAAAACTTACATGAGAGTTTTCTTCAAACATGCTAAAAGACTTTTTAATGTTCTCTGTATAATTTTACATAGATTTATTTGGGTGATTACTTTCTGTGAAAAGTTTTAGAAGGAACTATAGTTTCAAAACTATGTGGGTAATCCCAATCCTCCTCCATTAATTATTATTCTCTACTGTAATCTTTTGTAACTTCTTGAAACTGGAGTTTTCAAATTTTGCTCATGTATATGAACACCTACTGAAATCCAGACCAGTGTATCTATCTACTTATTAAGCACCTACAAACTTGGATGACTGAAAGGAACCCAAAACACATCCACATATCTGGACTCGTCAGTTTCTTCATGAAACCAATGTTGGTTCTGTCATCTGTTCAGGCATTGAAGCCAAAATCCTAAAAGGTGGAGCCAATACTTGCCAATTCTCTTTCCTCTATAGACCCATATTTAACCTCACAGCAAGTCTTGCCGATTTCACCCCTGTATTTAACTAGTTCTCATCTTCTTCCTAACTATTTGTTTTAAAGCTGCCATCCCATTTTTTCCTGTACTCATGTAACATTCTCCAAGATTTACTTTTACCCTTTTCAGTCTGTTTTATATAGTACAATTTGAGTTATCTTTTCAAAATGACAACAGACATATCAGTTCATTATGTAAAAGTGTTAAGCTCATCTCAATGCTATTAGCATAAAGAGTTTTTTTGCTTTTGTTTTTGTTTTTTTAAGGTAGGATCTTAGTCGATTGCCCAAGCTAGAGTGCAGTGGCACTATATGGCATCATGGCTCACCATAGACTTGACCTCCTGGGCTCAGGCAATCCTCCCACCTCAGCCTTCTGAGTAGCTGGGGCTACAGGAGTGTGTCACCACGCCTGGCTAATTTTTAAATTATTTGTAGAGAAGTGGTCTCGCTTCACTGCCTAGGGTGCTCTCAAACTCTTGGGATCAAGCAATCTTACCACAGCTTCTCAAAGTGCTGGGATTACAGGCATGAGCCACTGTGCCCAGACAAGAACAAAATTTTTCACATACAAGGTTGTGAATAATATGGTAACTGGTAAATTAATCCTCCAGTTTTCCTTAATAAAGTAAAGATAATATTATGACAATGGCTAACTGAGATAAATAAATTTTTTAATTATTAAACAAGGTAACTTGGTGACAAGAAATTTATTTAGTCCTGTATTTTTGAACAAAACATATTTCCTGAAGGTCTGTATGTAGTGTTTTAGAAACTTGATTGCTGACAAGGTAGTCAGCCCACTAGTATACTATAAAAACTTAAAAATATACTATTGAGTTGAAGTGAGAGTTATCTTAATACAGAAATTTGGAAAGATAGTGAAAGCACATGAGAATCAGGGAAGTCTGCACAGGTACTTAGGAAATGTTAAAGGATTTGACCATGGAAGTTTCACTTCTGTCAGTTGAAACTGGATTTTAAAAATCCTAAGTGTTTGACATAGAAAATATGAAATATTCATAAGTAAAGAAATGATTACATAAAGTATCCTCTGCTGATGATAAACATTTTGGGAACATTAGACAAAGTAAGGTAAGTGAGTAGACCCTGAAAATATATCAGTGACATTTTGTTCAATGAAAAAGAGAAAGTTACAAAATAAAATGTGTGTGTGTGCTTAAATCTTGTGACTACAGTGTATATGGTTGAAAAGGTATATATTACATACCCTGAGATGTGAATAATGGTTAAATCTGAGGAGGAGATGTGCATGGCAAAGTAAAATCCAAAGAGAAGCTTCCAATTATTAGATGTTACACATTATTTTCTTGTTTGAATTTTAGCATTTGCACTGGTTCTTGCTTTTGTGATTGTGAAAGAATAGCTTAAAATAGATTTAAAGTGCTTACCTTTTAGGTTGGATGGAGAGTAAAGAGGATAAATATTTGTAAGTTCAACCCTTACCCACAGCTGTTCTCTACCGTTTTATGGTTATTTAGTTATCTCTATATGACCAGCAGATGAAAGAAAGAAAGAAAGAAAGAAAAGAAAGAAAGAAAGAAAGAAAGAAAGAAAGAAAGAAAGAAAGAAAGAAAGAAAAGAAAGAAAGAAAGAAAGAAAGAAAGAAAGAAAGAAAGAAAGAAAGAAAGAAAAGAAAGAAAGAAAAGAAAGAAAGAAAAGAAAGAAAAGAAAACTACTTGTTTCAGAAAGATCATGACATTGAATACCATTTAGGTTGTTTGAGTTGTATAAGAATGGGAACCATTAAAGAATTTTTAATAGAAATTTAATATTTACCTGAACCATAATTGAGTAACTCATAGGTTATTAAAAAGGACACATAAAAACTTCTTACGATACATTTTTATCCTAAAAATTAAAATACATAATTAATTTTTAAAAGTGAAGACTAATCTTAAGTGTTCCAATATTAAGTAATATAATATTGTGTTTTTACTTAGAGAGTAAAAATATTACTAGGAGCCGGGCTCGGTGGCTCAGACTGTAATCCTGCGCCCTTGGGAGGCTGAGGTGAGTGGATGGCCTGAGCCCCCGGGTTCAAGCCTGGGCAGCAACACCTCATCTCTACAATAAATCAAAAAATCAGCCGGGTGTGGTAGCGCATGCCTGTAATTCCGGCTACTTGGAAGGCTGAGGTGGAAGGATTGCTGGAGCCCAGCAGGTCGAGGCTGCGGTGGCCGGGAGTGGCCACTGCACTCCAGTCTGGGCAACAGAGTGAGACTCCCACTCAAAAAAAAAAAAAAAAAATTACTAGCAAACAAATAGATTCACACTAAAAGCAAGTTATTTATTTTATTCATTCAATTAATTTCTCTGTTATTGAAGTATAAGAAACCTATAGGATATTTCACATAGTTTAGAAATACAGCACAATAAAAGTTTCAAAGTGTAAACATCTGTGTAACCATCAAGAAGATTAAGGTAAAGAAAAAAATGATATAACTGTACCAGATGCATAAGAAAAAAAAATCCTGTATGTGTGTACACATACTTGAGCGTATTGGGTATGAAAGTAAAAGAACTAATTTTTCCCTTTACCAAAAAATAATATTTCAATTTATCTATCAAACTTTTCAGTAAACTCAAAAGAAATTATTAATCATGTGTCTGGCAATGAAAATTTTCATGAAGAACAGGATAGTCATGTGAAATTATCGAGCTAAAATTTATGTATATGCCTTTGTTTAGTACATTTAAAATTAAAATTAAAATATAAGCAACACATATTCATCCACCATGATAAAAATGTAGAAATAATACTAAATTTGGAGAAGACATTAAAAAGACATTTAAAAATTGAAAACTATTAATTAGAAAACTAGCTTATTTTGAAACATATACTTACTAAAAATATTTATTTTTTGAAGTACATAAACTACTAGGGTCATCCCAAGCGTGCACTTCAAATATAAAGAAAAAAATTACCAAAAAATAAGTACCTTTTTGAAAAGGAAGATATTATTTTTGAATTGACAGTATAGATCTAGATAATTCTAAAAAAAAATACATTAGGAATCTTTATGACAAACATGTCAGAATTTACGTCTGATATAATTATTAACTATTTTATGGTTGTATGAAAACTATGCAAAAGCTCTTGAAGTCATAAGCATGAAGCTGTTTATTTTCACAGATGCAAATAATCAAATCAGGACTCATCTAACTATGCTCAAAAGAAATATTTTAATTAAATGCTCAGAATTATAAAATTGGCTCTGTTGTTAATAACTTACTTTATGATATACTTCATCTTTAGAAAATGGTGATATCTAAATATACATCCATACAGTCGTGCTCTGCATAACATTTCAGTCAATGACAGTCAGCACTTACAATAGTCATTCCATGAGACTACAGTGAAGCTAAAAATTCCTTTTGCCTAGTATCACTGTAGTTGTGAGAATGTCATAGCATGATACATTACTGATGTGTTTGCAGAGATGTTAGCATAAACAAACCTATCACATGAAAGTCACATAATAGTAGAACACATACTATACAATCATATACTTGAGAATAAACGACTGTGTTACTGGCTTATGTAGGCTTATGTAATTACTATACTGTACTTTTTATTGGTATTTTAGAGAGTACTCCTTCTATTTATATATATACAGATATATTTTTAAAATGTTAACTGGCAAATGTCCTCAGGCATGTCCTTCAGGAGGTATTCCAGAAGAAGGCATTGTTATCACCAGCGATGACAACTGCATGCATGTCCTTGCGCCAGATGACTTGCCAGTGGAACAAGATGTACAAGTGAAAGACAGTAATATTGATGATTCTGATCACATGTAGGCCTAGGCTAATGTGTCTGTGTGTTTCTGGGTCTTTAACAAAGAAGTTTTAAGCTGCGCTCGGTGGCTCAGCCTGTAATCCCTCATCTTTGGGAGGCTGAGGTGAGTGGATTGCCTGAGCCCGCAGGTTCGAGACCTGCCTAGGCAACTTGGCGAGACCTCATCTCTACAATAAATCAAAAATTAGCCAGGCGTGGTAGCGCGTGCCTGTAGTTCCAGCTCCTTGGAAGGCTGCTGAGGCGGAAGGATCGCCGGAGCCAAGCAGGTCGAGGCTGCGGTGGCCGGGAGCGGCCACTGCACTCCAGTCTGGGTGACAGAGTGAGACTCCAACTCAAACAAACAAACAAACAAAAATAAAAGTTTTGAAAAGTTTAAAAAAATGAAATGATAAAAGAGTCATTTTTTAAAAATAAAACATTTATCAAGAAAATAAGTTACAGTCAACTAAGGTTGATTTATTATTAAAGAAATACATTTTTAAAAGTAGATTTAGTGTAACCTAAGTGTACAGAGTTTATAAAGTCTCCAGCGATGTACTGTAATGTCCTGGGCTTTCACATTCTCTCACCATACACTCACTGACTCACCCAAAGCAACTTCCGGTCCTGCGGGCTTCATGTATAAGTGCCTTATCTGGGTGTACCATTTAAAAATCTTTTATACTATATACTTTTTGGTACCTGTTCTATGTTTAGATATGTTTAAACACACAACTACGTGTCCTTGTGCTACAATTGCCTACAGCATTCAATATGGTAACATGCTGTCCAGGTTTTCAGCCTAGGAGTAACAGACTAGACCATAGAGCCCAGGTGTGTGGTAGTCTGTATTATCCAGGTTTGTTTAAGTACAGTCTGTAATGTCCCTGCAAGTGACAAAGTCACTAACCATGCATTCCTCAGAACGTGTCACCGTCATTAAGTGATGTATGACTGTCTCTATGCATAGTCTAAAGTTTACCATGCCATGATAATATAATTTCACATTTCTAATAAGGAAACTATAAATTCTAATCGTGGTTGCTTTCACCTTCTCCTTTCATTTGTTTCTACCTTCAAGCTAATAGCTGAATTTATTCTCTTTACTTTTTTTTTTCTTTGAAGATTAAAGACATGCCTAGCTTTGTACTGCAGCTGCCTGGACAGTTGACAGCCCATTAAACTGAAGTCATGCAAGCTATACATTTTAACGCCTTGATTCCAAAGTGCAATCAAAATGACTTTTTTTATATGTAAGAGCAGTGCATTTCTGAAATAGTTTGAGATGGATACTTAACAGATCCTAAAACCCTCTTGGCCTTTCGCCTTTTTAAAAAACATCGAAGTCAACTAAGTTGATTAAAGTCTTTTTTAAGTCGAGACTTCTGAAGGGATTTTAGAGCATATAGAACATGTAATTCTGGTTTATTATTAACTCTAAATTAACTTTGAGGGCATATATACAGTAATTGAAAAATCCTGAGTTGACTATGGGATTGCCTAGTAAGGGTTGAAATCACATCAAGAATGTAAAAAACTTTAAAAATAATAAATAAACAAATAAAAACCTGGAGATGAGCTAGCCAAATCACATTATGTCGTCATGACTATCGTATTCATTCCTAATTCATGACATTTAATTACCATTGTTACATTGGACATTTGAGAAAATAAAATTACTTTATACGCATAATTTTAATGCCCTTTATACAAGGGGAGACCACCCAAAACAATGAAATTATTTTTTGGAGGGTCGGGCGCTTGTGGTGCAGGCTTCCTCTGCTAGATAAGTGTCCTAGGAGCCCCTCAGCATCAGTGTACAAGCTGGTGGTGTTGTGAGAGGCTGTGTTCAACTTCATTTTTAAAAAAATTCAACATGCCTGTCCATTTCATAATGGGTGATTTCCAAGTGCACTTTCCCACACCGTGCTGAGTGTTCAGCAGTTTTTGACCAAAAACCGCACGACCCCTATTCACCTGACTTACCTGATCCTGCCCCGAGTAACTTTTTCTTGTTTCCTGGGATGAGAAATGTCCTCAGAGGGAAACATCTGGTGGATGTGGACAAGGGAAAACAAAAAACGGCAGAATCACTAAAAGGCTCAACATTGACAAGTTCACAAATTGTTTTGAGCAGGGGAAAAGACATCTCGATAGGAGTATTGCATCAAATGGAGAGTACTTAACAGGTGACTGAAATTTAATCACGAGAACAAATACATAATTCTTTATAAGTAAATTCTGGTGTTTTTTGGGGGGGTTCCCTGCTCATAAATACTCTTTATATGTATTTTAACTGTTGGGAAAGATATTTTTCTGCTCCATATTTCAAATTCTCTACTTCACAGAAACGTATGAGTCGAGATGCTTAACGTGTAAAAAGAATATCCTAATGTTTTGGGGCAAGAACTGTGTTTCCTGATGCATCTAAAGCCAAATTCCCTTTAGTAATGCTTTAGTTGCAAATTAAATCAGCCATAGATGAAAGGTCAAATTTATACAAGTCTGATGTGTTCCTAAAGTAAGAATAAGTTTGAAAAAATGGGAACTTTAAAAAAATGCCTGTTCACCCAGAAATACCTATTTTAAAGATTGCCAGAGTTTGTGTTCTACACAAGTACTCACTCAGATCACTGTGTGTAGTTACCGATGCTTGTTGTGATATGGTCAGATTGCTTATTCAGATCTGAACAAAATCACAGTGTATCCCTCACCTCCACTTAAACTCTCTAAACTAAGAATAAATTGTGTTGCCCTTTACGCAAATATTTTTCCCTTGGAAGCAGCTTGCACCGATTCAAAGGTGTTAAATTTTTGTGTTTTGGCACTACATAGATACAAATTTAAATAAATGGTTAAAAGAAGCTGTTTGCTTTTTATTTAAACAGAGACCTGCTAAGGAAACAAGTACATCTGACAGAAATAGCAACACTTGTAAACACAAATTTAACAAGACTAAATTATAATAGCAGTTTTCAAAGCAATGAAATACAAAAATTATTTCTCTAATGCTCAGAGTAAATTGAGGACTTGAGAAAATAAGCTAAATATTTTGCAGAGATTGATCAAAGTAGCAAGAATTTCTATTTTCATTTATACTTATTAAGTGAGTCAAACCTCAATGATATGAAACTATTGAACACTAATTAGAAGTTAGTGTGTGTTAATTGCCGCATGTTATTCTTGGCTCTGAAATTTCATTCAGGGAGAAAATACGTCTTCATAGAACATGTTAAAAAGGCAGTCATGTGCTTTTGACTCCATAAGTGTGCTGACATTTATATGTAGTTTTATATCAGTTGGATCTATTAAGCTCCAATTATAAATATTTCTTGAGTTGTTACTTTGCACAAGTCTTAATGTTCAGAAAATTAACCACCAAAGTATGTTTCCTACTTTTTCGCTTCTGTTACAAAATTAGGTGACAGTTGCTAGTAATGTTAAGCAGAGTTGGCAATCCACTTTTTCATACAAATTACAACATATCTTATTCCCTTGCATCCTCCATAGTTCATAAAATGACCTAGATTTTTCAAAATAAATTCAAGATTTGCAACATGATTCCGTTTTATACATTTAGCAGTAAAGTTTTAAAAACTACATTGAACACCATGAGATACGACTTTTTCCAAATTATCTATGGGAAGATTTCAGACAGTTTCCTAACTTTTCTATGACTGACAAATGCGATGTTCTTTATTGATCATTATCATTTCAAGACTCCTAGCTCAGTGGTCCCAATTCAGCAACTCATTTAACTTGTTTATCTTGACTTTATTTCCTACAACTGTTAATGCTATGGAAAGAAATACACTTACTATTATGCAACTTTAGGACTGTGATCTTGTTTGTGTTTTCTGTATCATTATTAGAGTTAGTGTTCCTAACTCAGCACCATTATTTCTTTTTTTTTGTTGTTTTTTGTTTTTTTTGAGTTGGAGTCTCACTCTGTCGCCCAGACTGGAGCGCAGTGACCGCTCCCGGCCACCGCAGCCTCGACCCGCTGGGCTCCGGCCATCCTTCCGCCTCAGCCTTCCAGGTAGCCGGAATTCCAGGCCTGCGCTACCACGCCCGGCTGATTTTTCTGATTTATTGCAGAAATGAGGTCTCGCCGCCCAGGCGGGTCTCGAACCCGCGGGCTCAGGCCGTCCACTCACCTCAGCCTCCCAAAGGCGCGGGATGACAGGCTGAGCCACCGAGCCCGGCTAGCACCCTTATTTTTGATCTCCAGTTTTGACTTCCGGCTGTCCAAACTGCCAACACTTTTTCCCTCAAAATCCTAGTAAATGGCCAAAATACGAAACGGAGTGACCAAAGCATCGTTTGATTCCCTTACCAAGACGTTCTGTCCAAAAGAAAACATTAAAAGGTCAATATAACAAAATCTTTTAACAGCTAACAAAATCTTTGTATCTTTGTAGCCATGCGCACTGTTCACCGCGTCACGGTTTCACGACATGAAAACAACTCATTAATTCATTTGAGCTACCACCTATTGTTTATTTCAAAGCTGTCCCTCACACCCCACCCCCAGAAACACGTGCCTTCCTATAATTGGCAACATCCTTCTGCCAGAATGTCCTCCCTCCTCCCTGCAGTTAAGGTGGGGCTTGTGAATTCTGTCCTTTTCTTACACGCGTCCAGTCCCAGCCATCCTTCCTCTTCACCCACAGCAAATGGGTCCACTGACCACGAGGGCGTGGCCCACAGTGCATCTTCCCACGAATGGTTTTCTTAAGCGACAGAGAAAGCGATCGTCTTCTCTGTCGACTGGAATATAACACGTACAAGGTAAGTCTGCCGCCCTCTCCTTGCCAAGGGCAGGAAGCCACAGAAAAGCAGCGAGACTGACTGCACTTGAAGCAAAGGGAGAAGCTGGGGAGAGGAGCCGAAAGAAAGTCTTGGTGCAGTGTACGTCTTAAAGACCATTTGTTACTGGAACCCAGAGGTATTGCCCTCTTCATTACTGTGCCACCTCTCCCTGCCGTTCACGAGCAAGTGCGTAGAGGTCCATTTGATTGGATTTCTATCACGGTTAATGCGCCCGCTATAATTTCATTCACCCAAATATTCTGCTGCCCGATGAACCTTTTGTTGGTTTCTTTGAATTTTAGTAGCCTTAGGGGTTAAACGCGGTTTTGAGTTCTAGGAATGCGTTGTATCGTGGCAAAGACATCTGGGTTTTAAGTATACCCTCCACCCCCACCTGGGCGCATTGTAGCACACAGGTGATTTTTCATCCTTCTCCTCCTTCCCACCCTACACCTGTTGAGGATCCAGTGTTCACTATACTGTTCTCTACACCTTGCAGATCCTGAGGTTAGTTCCCACATATAAGTGAGACTTAGCAGTATTTTGTTTTCTGTGCCTGCATTACTTCCCTTGGGATGAAGTTCTCCCATTCCACCCAAGTTACTGCCAAAGACATTATTTCATTCTTTTTCATGGCTGAATAGTATTCCATGGTGTGTGTGTGTGTGTGTGTGTGTGTGTGTGTGTGTGTGTGTGTGTGGAGAGAGAGAGAGACAGACAGACAGACAGAGACAGAGAAAGCGAGAGAGAGCGCACGCATATTTTTGTTATCCACTGATCAGTGCACAAGTGTAAAGGTCGATTCCACATCTTTGCAACTGTGACTTGTGCTGCAATAAGCATGTGAGTGCAGATGTCTTTTTTGCATAACAAGCTTTGTTCCTTGGGGTAGAAGCCAAGTAGTGGGATTGCTGGATGGAATGGTAGATCTGCTTTTTGTTCTTTGAGAAATCTTCATACTGATCTCCGTAGAGGTTGTACTGATTTACACTCCCACCAACAGTGTATAAGCGCTCCCTTTTCATAACATCTATGCCAACATCTACTGTTTTTTGATTTTTTAAATAATGGCCACTGACTGGTGTAAGGTGATATCACATTGTGGTGTTAATTTGCATTTCCGTCATGATTAGTGATATTGGGCATTCTTTCATATATTTGTTGGTCATTTGTATAGCTTCTTTTGAAAGATTTCTGTACATGTCATTTGCCCGCTTTTTAATGGGATATTCTAAAATATCTCCTTCATAGTGATCACAATTTTCTGAAATTAGGCAGTGGTGATGGTTGCCCAACTCTATGAATGTACTAAAAATCACAAAATTCTATATTTTAAAATGCTAAATTTAATGGAATATGAATCCTATTTCAACAATGTGTTGGCATATATATTGAATTACACATATACTATTATTGAATGTGTTATATATTCAATAATGTAGTATGTTAAATCATATTTAATTTTATTTTTCTTTATGCATCTACTTATTATTTCATTTTCATAAGCAAAATATTTATCAGGTCTTCTACTTGTCTTCCAGATAAAATTCAAATTTTTTCTTTCTGTCGTTTAATGCCCCTCCTCCCCAAACCAATAAAATCTCCAAATATGAATTTTCTACTGTCCAATATGATCTTTTCATCTTTCTACAAGCTCCACACACTACTTCCCCACATATTCCCTATCAAGTCATACTAATTTATTATGATCGTCTCTTAATTATCAAAGCAGTAGGCATGTCTACTCTCATTTTTATTTATCAAATGACTCAAGTAGCAATAATGTGAAGCTATTGAGCACTAAGTGGAATTCAGTATATATATTAATTGCTGCATTTTATTTTTGGCTCCGAAATTTCATTCAGAGAGACTTCTTTTTTTGGTTGAATAATTTTAAAAGGCAGGAACAGTGCTTTGACTTCATTATTACATTGATATTCATCTGTAATTTTGTACCGATTCATCCTATTAAGCTTCATTTATAAATATTTACAAAATATTTCTAGGTTATAGCAGGCCACATTTATTTTGTTTTAGCTTCATCTGCAATAATTTTGACACAGTAGATGTATCTGTGCCCATTTATTTTGATAAAGTATTGTCCATGTGATAAATCTTTTCTAGACTTAAGTAAAACACATATAAGTCATTAAAATATATTTCGACTTTTCTTTTGAAAATTATGATTGAGATTTTTGTGGATAGTGAGGAGTCAGGCTCTAGATCTAAAACCTACGTGTGTTTTTTCATACCCTGCTACAGGCAATTGCAAAAGCTTCTCCTGGCAGGCCTTTCCTGGGGAAAGCTGCTTCCTCCCCACCAGACATGGTGCCCAGCCAGCCAAGGCGGTGCAGTCTCTGAAAGCAGCTGCAGTGAAAATCTCAGGTCCTCCTGGTCTCCTATGTTAGGTTGTTGAGTATATCTGTTTTCTGAGCCAGTTGCCTTCACTCCGAGGCCTCTTTACTGAAGGCTTACACTGAGGTCTTCCTCAGGTGCCTCTCCTGGGACCTCCTTACAGGGGGAGTGTGGGTACAGAGCCATGAAGACGCTTTTCTCCACCCAGAGTCAGTATTCAGGATGGACTTTTCTCTTTCTTCCTGCTCCAGGCCTATAACATGGTATGAAACTGTTTGGGTGGTTCCTTCATTGGTGAGGCATCCTCCAGGTCTGCGTAGAATGAACATTATTTGCTGTTGTCTGATACTTTTTGTTTGTGCTACTCTTCCTAATTTTTATTAGTTAGGCCTGTATGCATATTATTGACGAGGATAATATTAGACAATTTTTCTTTTCTACCATAAATATAGGCTTAGTTTCAGTTGTGATGTTTCAATTTACTTTAAATTGAGTTTTTGCCCACGTTTTTTAAAAGAAAGCACTCACATCATTTTATGTAGCTGAAATTTGCTCAAGTAATACAAGTTAAATGGTATCTTCTATGCTTGATTTTCATAGTTCTGTTAGATTATTTTGATTTTTTGAGATGTTTATAAAATGTCTGAGTATAGTTCAATTCTTAATTTTACAGAAATGGATTGGACTCCAGTGCAATAGATAACTGGTCCTCATGTGTGATCTAAATATATTGATTATAAAAAAGTATATCTAGACACTCTGGTGTTAAGAGAGTCTTAAAATATTTTAAATACTTATCAAATTCTGACTTTCATTCTGAATTAAGAGCATATTAAAGTTAGTAGTTCAGGAAGGCTTATGAAGGGAAATGAAGTTTGAGGTACCTTTAGTCACTTCCAGTTGAAAATTGAATCATGCAACGATGTGTGTTATGCTTTGATAACCTGCCCAAATTCAACAAGAAATAAAATGTGAATAACTGCAAGAAAACATTTCAGAGAACCTTTCAGCTGTGTCTCTTTTGTTCAACATGGCAAGTACTAAATACAATTTTTATGTCAAACAAAATATATTCTGTGATCCACTTAGTAATTCTACTAATCCTCCAGCGTTTATCAAAAGCATACAAACTAATTTACACACACACACACACACACACACACACACACACACACACACACACACACACACGATGTCTAAGGACCAACAGTGCTTTCCATCTCTTCTCAAACTCTGTGATACCTTTATACTTTGCTTCTTCTAAGTGTTTAGGACTATATTTCAAAGAAGATGTTTTTCCAGCTCTCTTGCTGTTACTCTAATGTGTACCTGACTTTGTAAGCGACTCAACTGCCAGCATTGGAGAGAAATCAGTTTTCAGGAAGTTTCTTTTAAAACACTTTTTTGGCAGTAGTTATGACAAGTTACCTTTGCACTAGTTTATTTGATGTGAGTAGTTTTTGCTTATATATATGAGGACAATGGCAAAAATGCGTATTAGAATTACATTAATCACATGAGTCATCCTGATTTCATTGTGCTTTTTCATATTATCGAAAAAAAAGTAGTCAGGCATGGTGGCATGTGACTGGTAGTTCCAGCTACTTGGAAGACTGAGGTGGAAGGATCATCTGAACCCAGCAGGTCAAGGCTGCAGTGGCCATGAGGGTGCCACCTCACTGCAGCCTGGGCGACAGAGTGAGACTCCAACTTAAAAAAAAAAAAAGAAAAGAAAAAAAGTAGCTTAATTTTCTTTCAATGTTTAAATTTAAATACTCTGTTTTTACTACATGCAAGTTCCATAGAAATAAACCATCAAAGGTCACATGTACAAACATGACCAAAAATTGAATAACTAGGTAATTACTTGTTCAGAAGTAACCCTCATCAAACCAGTTTTTTTTTAGTTGTAAAACAGAATTTATTAGAGAAAGAGATGGGGAGAAAGAGAGACATGCTGGAGCCAGAATCGGGGAGAGAAAAACTACCCAAACCAACTATTCTAACGGTACTTAAAAGGATGCTTTTTTCCATAAGGTTTTTCAGTGTTACTCATTGAACATTAAAACATTGATTTTTAAAAATTAAAAGTAAAGGTAAAATTTAGAAAGCTGTTGTATCTTAAATTAAAAAGAAAATCCAATGCTTGCAAAATCTTGATATCAGATATAAGTGCAAACAGAACATTTGTTCAAGGTTCATATATCAAATTATATATTCTATTAGTTTATATTTTTAAGTGTATACTTTTATATACTATGTTTTATCCAGGACACAGCTACATACAACTTTTCTTTAAAATAAGTCAAAGATAAAAAAATATGAATTCTTAATTTATTATCCACTTATGTAAACTTGAGTTAGAACTGAGTGTTTATTCATATGATATATTACATCGCAAGAAAGGATATGTTTTTTGGATTTCTAATCCCAACTCTGCCCCTCACTCCTTGTTACCTTAAACAAGTTACTTAATATATCTATGGTTTAGTTTTCTCACCTGTATGTTTTATATCAGCTACTATTTTTGAAATCCTGACAGATAAGTTGATTAACTCTATTCATTTGTGCTGATACAGTTTAGAAATAACAACATGAAGTACTTAGGCATAAAATTCCCTCTTTTATTAACCATGCTTAAGATCAGAAGAAAACACATACAGAGATCAAACTAAATATCAGTAAATGGTAGGTTGCATATCATTGAGCCCAAGAGCCTATGATTCGTGCGCATGGATATAGTTCTGTTAAAAAAAAAAAAAAAGGAGGTAAACAAAACAAGCACAGCCTCACATCATGTGACAAACTGCCTTTGGAAATCTCCATATGGACTTCAGTATTTGTCAGAACTGCAGGTCTGAAAGTTTGACTTAATTATTTTTGTTTGTGTGTCTAGTGACACAGCGTTCAACTAATGAGATAGAAATCTAATAAATAAGATTGATAAGCTATATTGTGGGAGATGTATAGAAATAAGATTGTATCATGGTTGTTTTAAAGCCCAAGGTTTCCTTAATACCTGATGTCACTCTGTCTAGTGTCTTATAAATCTTTGAAACCTAAACTGATGTCTGTTTTCGGATATAATTGATGAATGCCATCTAAGAGCAATTCTCATGAATGATAAGTGTCAAAATAAAATTCATCAAGTCCTGGATTTTAGCCACTGTTTTGCTCATGCAATATAGCCAATAATCACCCATGCTTGCTGAGATAGATATGGATGAGAATAGGCAACAACTCTATATAAGATTATATAGAGTAACTTTGTGGTCTTCTTGGTGGACAGCCCAAAAAAATATGGCATCTCTATTGGCTTACTCAAAACCAAACTGCAGCTCATATATCATTTATTGTTCAAGCATAAAAAGCAAGACCTTTGGGAAAACGTTTTTGCCTGGGTCTTAACTAGTCTTTTCAGATCCTGCTACTGATTATCTTGTTAATCATATTTTCAAAAATAATGATTATTAAGTCCACCCACCATGAGAAACCGCCTATCTATAATAAGCTGTATTAAAATGCACAGAAACATACTGCAGCTTTCTAGCTAAACCTTGGTTGTAGCCTTCCATAACATGATTCAGAATTTTAGTGCAAAGTAGCTCAGTATGAGAAAGGAATGAGGGAATTTAGGATGAAAAATGAAATAAGTGCAGAACTGGTGGGATATTTATGTAGTTTTTATTTCTGGAAGAAATGAACAGTAGCAATCAAAGAAAAAATACAGATTTATAAATAATACTTTCAAATAAAATATAATTAGTCACTTGTAACTCCTAATGCTTATATCAATAAGCATCACTCTGAGGTATCAATTGCAATGTGCATGAAAATTAACTGAAAGTATACGTTCTCATATTGTATCCCTAGTCAGATACATTACGATGGACAATATGAACAAACAACTTAGCAAAAACCTAAAAATTAAAATTTTACATTTTGCTCCAAAGTGAGTTATTTCACTATGAATTGACCAAAACATAAAACTAACATTTTTTTCCTCACTTTTTCCCATAAGAGCCAAGTCTTAACATCTATATTATTTTTTTTCCAAATGAACTCGTTCCTTGTCTGGAAAGAGCACATTAAGGAAGGGACATTTTAATTAAGAAGACTACAAGTAAAATAAAAACTGTTTTAAGTACTTAGCGTTATTGATAGTAGATTATGGAAATCAGAATTAATATACAGATAATGAACTCTCCAGAGCAAGCTAAACAGTTTTGATTTTAATAGCTCGGTCAAGAAATGGGAAACGATGGGAATAATTAATTTTGAGTTCAGGGTGGCTGTGAGTGATTTCATGCCTTTTAATGCACAGATCAGCAGCTAAATTCTAGATTCGTATTTCTCCATGGTGTGATATTTTTAAAATACAGTTTTCTGAACACAGAGAAGCAGATTATTAAGTTTTTGTGGCTTTTGAGAACCATAGGGAATTCTAATAGCTAGTTTGGGGGCTTTTCACCTAGAAACTAGAAATGCATTTGCTGGTTGTGTCTGTAGCAAAAATATGTTACACTTTTCTGGATATTGATTCATCTTCTTTAATACGAGTAGGCATGATGTTTTTTGTTTGTGTTTTGTTTTTATTTGTTTAGTTACTGTTTGTTCTGTTATGTTTCTAATAAAAATTCTTAACTTGTAAAGAATGATACAAAATTTGTATTATCCACCCAGTCTAGAGGATGTAATAAAAAGTTAACATGAATAATTGTTAATTCTTGGATTTTGTGATTACAATCATCTACTTTAAGTTTCTGATAAAGTTTAGAAAAATTAAATGGGAATCTCGACGATGATTAACATTTTTGAACTACGACAATCAAGCAAGATGAAAATTATTCATTATTCAATTTTTAAAAGAAAAATAAAAGAGGAGACATTTAAATCGTCTTCAAGTATGGTGGAGATGGGAGGCGAAAGTGTTACTCTCTGAATCTTAATATTTCCCACTTATGAAGTGGTTGAATTGACATAGGTGATCAGTAGAATATCAATGCTTGTGGGCCAGGAGTCAGTGTTTCCCTCTCTGCAGCCCCAGTGCCTTGTACAATCTGTAACGCATGGTGTGTTCTTCATAAATATTTATTAAATGAATGAAACTATATGTTGTTTAAGTACTAAAAATACCTGATTGCATCTTTTATTATTTTTTTTTATTTTAAAGATGTGGGGTAAAATTCAGAATCGGGGATACAAGTGGTCATCATACAGATAAAGTTTGGTTTTCCCTTTGGTCCCCATTTCGCCTGATTTGAGATCAGGTACCCTCACTGATGTTGTGTGCTCCCCCCTCCCCCCATACTCTGGCAGTGTTCCTATACTGCCAATTCCTTTCTTATTGTATTATGGTAAATGTTCAGGGTCCGCTTATGAGTGAGAACAGGTGGTGCTCAGTTCTTTGTTTCTGTGATAGATCATGGAGTATGATCGACTCCAAATCCATCAAGTTGCTGCAAAATCCCCAAATCCGTATGATTACATCTTTTATAATGTGATCTAAGAAGAGAAAATATATTTGTCCTACATCTTGTAAATTTACATTGAGCTTCTTTTCAGAGAAAGTAATAAAGGGATTAGTTTGACAATATATGAAATTTATTTATAAACTTAATATTATGTATTTTTTACAAGTTATTTTGTCATTCTTTTAATTAAAGTTAAAACATAGGGACTTGAAGGATATACATAATATTTCCATATAACATTTAAACTTTTTTTTTTTTTTTTTTGAGTTGGAGTCTCACTCCATCGTCGCCCAGATTGGAGTGCAGTGGCCGCTCCCGGCCACCGCAGCCTCGACCTGCTGGGCTCCGGCGATCCTTCCGCCTCAGCCTTCCAAGTAGCCGGAATTACAGGCATGTGCTACCACGTCTGGCTGATTTTTTTGATTTATTGTAGAGATGAGGTCTCGCTGCCCAGGTGGGTCTCGAACCCTCAGGCTCAGGCAATCCACTCACCTCAGCCTTCCAAAGGCGCGGGATTACAGGCTGAGCCACCGAGCCCGGTTTACTTTAAACTTTTAATGTCATTCTTGACATTTGAAAAATACAATCAGAAAAGCCATTTGAATAAGATGTGTAAGTCAACACATTTACTTTTATCTCAAAGATTAAGTTTCATTAACTAAACAAAATCTATCGTAATATTTTTACATCTTCCAGTTCAATGAAAAAAAAAATTTTTGAGCTGGAGTCTCACTCTTGTCACCCAGTTTAACTTGTAAACCTATGCAGAAGATGATAAAGAACACCAAAATCCCACATTCTTCAAGTGATTTATTCCTCTTGTTGGCCACGGGAATTCTTGCAATCTTTTCAACAGTGTCATCGCTTGCATTTCTTTTTGAGAAACCATGCATTTTGGCCAGGTTAATTACTATAACACCTTAAAGGGTAATAAATTTCGGTTTGCTTTCAGTTCATTGATACTTTTTCTCACCTGGTAGACCAGAAAAAAGAAAAAAAAATGAGGAACAGGAATAGGTCTAGATCACTTAGTTATGTAGGTAGTAGTGGATAATGATAGTATCACAGCTAGAGAATCATTCAAGAGATTGCTGACTCCTTCCCTTGTTGCCCAGGGCAAGCAAGAGTCTTTTATTTACATAAAGTGATGTGCTGGTAAATATTTAAACACCTGGCTCCCTGAAAGAAGAGCTTTGATTTGCGTGCTTGCTGATTCCCATGGTGAAAATATTCCCACCATTTTTCTGTGTTAACTATTGTCAAGCAAGCTTACTTACATTATGAACTGTTTTTTGTTGTTTTTGTAACAGACCTATTGGTTAATGTCTGTTTCTCATGCTGCAGAATAAATGATAAAGCCAAGGGCAGCACAATGTAGATAATAAAAGAAATAAAAAATCACCATTCAAAAGGTGGGGTTCAAAGCAAATGATCATACAAGTACATTATTATTTTATGGTAATGTAGCCTGGAAGGCATCACTAAAAGGAGTACATTCCAGAAAAAAATCCTGCGAAGCCAGCAATGCCTGAAGGAGTTAGTAATTAAGAAGTACAGGAATGACTACACAATAGAATTTCCCACATATTCACTATGATAAATGTTTTCATTCAAGGAAAAATGTTACAAAGAAAAAATCAAATAATAATTGAGTTGAGAATTTGTAGGCCAATTTTTAGCTGGGAGCAAATATATAATACAGATATATAAATCTCTCCAAAGGGATGTTTAATGATAGAAACCCTTGGGGTAAATTGTACCTCTGGCAATTTACTACTCCATGTAAAGCATTGTGCTGAACTTTATTTACAACAAATAGTGTACAAAATGCTCAGATTTTTGTGAGGGAGAGAACAGGAGACATAAGTTGTTTTTCACTAGAGTTCAATATAATTGTTACTTCTTCTTAGAACAGTGGTTTCCCTTTTATCATAGATCTCCAATGAAATTATCAAGAGTATACTTAAGAAAATACGTGTTGACTTTGAAAAAACCCACTAGCTTGAATTCTAGTCTAAATTATTTACTTTGTTACTTTGAAAAGTTGCCTAACATCTCTGGAGTTCAGTTTCCTAACCCACAGGGTGTGAACAGTCATAGTAAATGTTGCTATGTGGTATATTCTATCTTTTTTTTTAATTGCACTAATAATTTTAGAAACTTTTATCATTAAATTGTAAACAACATGCAGATCCAGATGTTACATGACTACTTTCAACAGATAAAAAATCCGGGACACAGAGCTTCTAAATTCCTTACTGAAAAACACAGAACAAAAGAGCAGCACACAAGACATGATTGAATTTAGAGAGCTGATTCCTAAGCTCATACTTGTAACTTCCTCACTAACTTCATCAATTTACTAGAGAGTGAAATGAATGTGAAATGCTAGCAATGTGCTTAGTACCTCACAGGATATCAGTAGCTATTAAATTCATTCTTACATTTCTAAAGGTTCTATGCTGACAAGATGCATAGCTTCTTTTATTCCAAATAATCACCATAAATATTCTACTGGGCATTTCGTATCCGGTTCATGAGTTTTCCTGTGGGTAGGGGATAGGGGATGGAGAAAAATAAAGAGAATTCAAAGTGAGAGAAGAAGTCTCCAAATTGAACTTACATAAATAGCAAGGCCTGCCCTTCAGCACCAAGCCTGCTATTAAACTAAAAAGGTGCACACTGGGTGCACATCGATCTTAACTGTCACCTTCCACAAACTATGATTGAGTAATAGATGAGTATTTGCATAGAGAGCTATATTCCATCACTGGCATGTCAACCCTCGGTGCTGACTAAGTGAATTGTGTTGCTCACTGATTAACTTGAAATAAAGAGGACGATCATTTCTATCAACATTTATCAGAGCTTTGTGGTTCAGGTTAAACAGTTTGTGCCATGACTATTCTTGGAGTTAATTTCAGAAATTCCAATTTATCAGCAGAATTAGCTTCCCGGATTTTTAGAGTTGTGCTCTTGGGTGCGTTTTCTGATAACTTCTGCAGGATATCTTAAGCACATTTGCTGAAAATTCATCTTGATATATAAAATTAGTTTGATCAAACACATAATGAAATTATGATACTTTGTCTTATGATCATTCTGTAGCCACAAAGTTCTTAAAATGATTATCAAAGAATGTTCACAGTACGTTATTAGAGAACAGGGCAGGAATAAGTAAATGCCACCAACACTGATCTGCATATTTGCTAATAATCAGCCAACAAAATATAAAATAGTTTGAATGCCTATTCTAGTTGGAAGGCTGAGGTGGAAGGATCGCCGGAGCCCAGCAAGTCGAGGCTGCAGTGGCCGGGAGCGGCCCACTGCACTCCAGTCTGGGCGACAGAGTGAGACTCCAACTCAAAAATAAATAAATAAAATAAATAAATTAATTAAGCAAATAAATAAAATAAAATAAAAGCAAAAGTAAGGGTCATAGTTGGAGATATTTCAGAGATGGAGACTGGAGGGGATACACAGAATCTTACCAGTGACAGATTGATGTATCAGACAAAACAAAATACTCAGAATCAGAAAGTTGATAGTCTTCCTCCAAAACCCAAAGTAGTAGCATACTCCATTATCAAACTAAAGTCTTGTGTGATCTCTTTTGAACTTTTTCTTCTGGAATAATTCACTTAACTCTTTCAGTATCTTTCTTCTCCTTACATCATGTAGAAAATTCCTTTCTTTATTTTTTGAAATGCATAACATCTGACATGTATAAATATCATTTATCTAGAACCACAAAAATGTTATAAAGGGGGTTAGAGATCATCTAATGATTTGACACATGTTCAATTTTTCACACGTTTGATATTAGCATTGAATGATGAGGCCCAGTTTACGGTGACAAATAAGAGCTAATTATTAAGATCAGTGATGGTGATGAGACAGGAAACAATGGGAACCTTGGGATAAAAGAGAACATCTGAAAGTCTCACCATATTTCATGGCTGCCAGTCAATGGGTAGGGAAATGCAGTTTCAGGATATCCACTGTGGAACAGGTCTATCATAAGACCTCTCTTATTAGATAGATGCTGTCTTCGACTTATCTCAACACAGTTTTAAATGCAATTTTTAAAATTCCAATTTAGTGTAAGCCTAAAAACACTCCAGTGCTCCACAGGAAAAGTCATGTGTCCTATACATAACAGACTTTAACTTTGAGACTGCCCAAGAATGTCAACTGAAACAATTACACCACATAAACATTCCAGAAAAAAGGAAGTTGTGCTATATTCTGAATTTTTTACTGACTAAACAGGAAAGACAATATTTGATATTTAATTACAAAAATATAAAAAGTTTTCTCATATAAAAACAAAATTCACAATGGATAATCTCTGTAAGACTGAAAACACATGATAAAACATTAACAATTCTAGAATTCAAATCACATTCCCTGTATTGTTCTAAGTATTTTACAAGTATTAGCTCATTTAATCTTTACAAAAATCTCATGCAATTGGTTCTATTTTTGTCTCCAATTTATGTATGAGTGAGAAAAATGACTTGTCAAAGACCAGACAATAGTAAAGTTCTAGATTAGAATCTGAGCATGCTCTCTCTCTCTCACTCTATATCTTCTTATTTTCTGTCCAATTTAATTTTAAATAACTTGTATGAATTATATATACTTACCCAGACCCTTGTTTTTGTACGTGATATTGAAGTTTGCAACTAATTTATTTCAGTCTATCCCCATTTGTCTTACTCTATAACAACCACGTGGCGGAATCATAATTCATGTAAATTACTCATAGAAACACATTGTGTAATGGGTTAGCACACACACTTTAGTGTTTGACTTCTGGGTTTAGGATCTTAACAATGCACTCACTATGTCACCATTGCTCTCAACAGCTCTATGACAGTGGTGACAATAATAGTAAGCAGTTCATAAGGGCTAAATGAATTAAATGTATTATTTCAAAAGCATATAGAATAAAGCCTGATATAACTAACAAACTATGTAAGGATTGTTATTAAATAATATGAAGTTTCTAAAAAATTTCCAAGTTGTTAATATTTACAAACAATACAAAGTTCATCAAAGAATATAGCATTTCTCATTTTGATTATTGCCAAATTATGCCCCTGAAATTGTACTGCCTTTTTGTATAAGCGTTATCAATATTTTTATTATTGGTTCATTTTTCAGAAAAAAAATGATATTCTGTTTAAAATTTGATTTATTTAATTGTAAAAGAGGTTGAAAGACTTTTCAGTTATCATTTAAAAAAATTACCAGGCCTATCTATTTCAGACTTTTCTAATGGATTTCTTCTCTTTTTAATCTTTAATTTTTTTTTCAAATTTGTTTCATTTTCTCCGGTTTATCCTTCATAGTTTTACTGTGTTTGTGCATTTTCATATCAAAAATAAAAAATTTGTGTTCAGTTTCTAGGATTTAATTTCTTAATCTTGGGAAGAACAATTTTTTTTTAACTAAAAGTTTTTAAAAACGTATTTTCCCTATGGTCATTAATACTAAACAGATCTATTATTTATAATGTGGTTTTATGTGATCATGCACTATATTTTAATTTACTGGTTATGCATAATCAACTCAGTGTAAAAGACAAATATTTTATACTCAAACACGTTAGAATATATACACATTTTGAAAAAATATTATGAATTAAAGTAAATTGGTTTGCTTTATTTTCTCTTATTTTTAACATAATAAACATAAAATAACATAACATGAATGGTACCTGATCATAAACTAGGAAAAGTGAAGACCAGTTGGATGCCCAAACTTCACCTGTAACATATTTTACTTGTGCCTAATCCTGACTTGTACCTACCCCGCATCTTTATAATAAAATAAAGTAAACACACACACACACACACACACACACACAAAATAGTTTTTTTAGAAAAACTGAAATTGCAGACAAAATATTTGAAAATCAAAGAAGATAATGTTTTCTTTTCTTCCTCAATCATGATAAAATAACCTAACTCAGCTAAAATTCAGATATATTGCAAACACTTCTAGTCATTTTTCACTTGTCAATGAGCCATTAGACACTGCATTAATTTATTAGAGTCTGTTGTTATTCTGTGGCACTTAGGTTCCTAATAACTCTTACTTTTTGCAGTTGACAGATAGTGTCATCATTTTCTGAAACAAATGAGAATTGTAAATCTTTGGCAAAAAGTGTATCTTGATTATATCTATCCTTTATTCTGTCTTTCATTGATATAACCCTCCTTTGTCTTGTATTCGCAGAATAAAGCAGAAGAATAAGTTGATGTTTATGGAGCATAATTTGAAGAACAGTGAAAAGTTCCCCTTGCAATGTATTCAACACTAGTTGAAACTACAGCAAATATTACTTAGAATGTAATGTTACTCCACATACTGTTCTTTGGGGGTAATTTCATGGTAAATGACATCTTGAAATTATCCATAAAAACACTCTTAAAATGTACAAGATAATATGGTCTATCTCAAGATTATTTTCTAATAGTTAAATTTGACAGTGAAAATGAAGAGTACTATATGATGAAATTCTTGATGACACAATAAACATTCAAGCACCCAAAGAAAAATCTGGAATGTAAGATTGTAATATCAGAGTGACTGCAGAAAATGTAGGAGGAGAAACAAATTAAATTAATTCTTTGGGTAGGGCAATGAGTGATCTGAACAATGGGGGGGAAATGTGAGAAGCATCTAGAAATGGGTTTTGGAAAAGTAAGTTATGATGAAACAAAGTAGACTGGTCCACACAAAAAGATATACAACTATAAGATAACACACAAACAAACAAACTTTGTATTAAAATATAGTCCCATTAAGAAATCAGACTAAATAGAGGGCATGTTCAATAGCTACAAGATATTTATGCTACAACAAAAGTTGAGATGTATTTCTAAAGTGTTAAGAGGAAAATTTTAAAAAATGTATCTGCCCTTTAGCTCCTGATATTAAACTAGTCATGTTTATGTTTTCGTTTACTTTTAAATATCTTATTTGCAGTAAGATACTGTTCTGTTTCATCAATTTGAAAAACTATGCCATAATTTGTACTCGTTCGCTCAATAAGTTGCCTCCCTGTTGAATTAAAGATGACTTTTAACATAATTTTTTAAATGAAAAAGCCTGAGGATATAATTTGGAGGGTTGTGTCCTCCAAATCTCACATTGAAATGCCATCCCCCGGGTTGGAGGTGGCCTGGTGGAGCAGATTGGATCGGGGCGGGGGAAATCCCTCATGGTAAGGAGTGACTTCTAGTTCTATTCATTCATGCTCCGGTTGATTGTTTAAAAAGAGCCTAGCACCCTCTTCTCTGTCTTGCCCCACTCTTGCCATGTGACAGGACTGCTCCCCTTCATATTCCATCATGATGGTTAGTTTCCTCAGGCCCCTTTAGAAGCCGATGCTGGTGCCATCCAGAACTGTGAGCCAAAATAAACGCTTTTCTTGTTTTTCCTTTTTTGAGCTGGAGTCTCATTCCTTCACCCAGGTTGGAGTGCAGTGGCACGCTGGCTCACGGCCACCCAGCATCTACCTGCTGGGATCCAGATATCCTTCCGTCTCAGCCTTCTGAGTAGCCAGAACTACACAGACATGCTACCAAGTCTGGCTGTTTTTTATCTTATTGTAGAGACAGGTCTCGCCAAATTGCCCAGGCTGGTCTCAAACCTGCGAGCTCAGGCAATCCAGTCGCCTCGGCCTCCCAAAGTGCTAGGATGACAGGCTGAGCCACGAAGCCCAGCCACCCTTTATAAGTTACCCATCCTCAGATATTCCTTTATATAAGCAGTGCAAGACGAATGGAATCTTCTGTCTACAAGGAATTTACTCCCTTGTGAGTAATGTTTGTGCGTGTTTCCATTATTAAAAATACAAATATTTGTAAATAGTGTCTTATGTGACTTTTTCATATTATGGAGGTATATATGACCACACTGTTAAATTTGAAAAATATACAAATTAAGAGGGAAAAAAACCCATATCTTTTCACAATTTAAAACCAGTTAATCTTCTGTTGTTTTTGTTGACCATCTTCTAAAATAATGTAGGAAAATTCTCAAAATAGGGACGTATTAGACAAAAAAGGAGTCACAAAGATGAAGTTATTTCTCCCAACTGAGAGCACTTACAGACCCTTCAGGAAAGAAACACATAAGCTGTGTCTGGATACTTAGCAGACAGAGGAAGGAAAAACCAGATAAGCAAAGAAAATAAGTGCAGAAATATCAAGACAGAAGTAATACCAAGTATGGGGCAGGTAATAATAGTTTCTGTTTGGTCTAGGTGTAATTTGCAGGGAGAAAGTCCTACTTACAGGGCCAAAACTGACAAAGGATAGAAGGATGAAAACTTGTACTTACCAGACTGAGATGACTAGATTCTATCCTTTGGCCAAAAGGAAGCTATTGATGGAAATTGACTAGAGAAGTAACAAGATGCACAGTGTTGTTTAGGATTATGATTTTGATAGCAAAGAAAATGATTGCTTAGTTTAAGATGAGGAAAGAGTAAAAATAATGAAAATCAGAGGCAGTGAGACAATTTGGAGGGCTAGTGTAATAACCTGGTGTGGTAGGTTATTCAGACAAGAGCAGAAAGAGAACATAGCATTTACTTGGGACGTAGAATGCTTAGATGCTTAGAATATAGGCAGTCACTGCCTAAATCCTGTTTTTTTAACGAATACAGAGAAGATGAAAAATACACTACAGAGTTAGCAACTAACTGAATTTTGGAAGAAAGTGTAGGAAATGAAGGTGCTTTTTATTCTAGGAATGGCGGGTATTAACAGAATGAAGAATAATAGTGAACTTTTACATATGAGAGGAAGATACACACACACACAGGTATACAAAGACATGGAAGTTTATTTCTAATCCTAAAAAGTAAATGTTTTCTGAAAATAGATATTTCATTATCAAAATGAAGAAATATGTAAAGACATGAATTTGGCATTTCTTTGGGTAAGAGTAAAATGTATAAAAGACTATTTGTAGAAATTCATTTAAATGATAGAAAAGGACACTAATATGAAAGAAACAAAGACTGAACAATCAGGGATAGAGGAAGTTGACTAGGGTTTTGAAATATTATGAATGCCAGGGAAAGAGTAAATATAAGGAGTGAAATAATGAAGTGTCAAATGCCATAGAGAGCTCAATAAAATTAAGTCAAAAATGTGCCCGAAGGCCCTGGCAATATTCCAAGCCTTTGGCAACCTCAATAAAAGCAATTCCAGCAGAGTGATGCGGACAGAAACCAGGTTGCATGGGATGGAGAGAGTATGCAATATTATAAAGAAGACACAGTAATGTACATTTCTTCCTGCAAAAGCTTGGCTTTGAAGAGATGGATGAGACAATTATGAGAGTTCACAGGGGTCATGGGCATGTTTCTTAAGTAAAAAAAAAGAAAAGAAACAATTGGAACGAGAGAAGTTGAAGAAAAAAAAGAATAAATGATAAAGCAAAATTTTCTAAATGTCCACCAAGAGGGTGGACACAATAGAAGCTTAAACCTCACCATCATGCAACATACCTGTGTAACACATAGGCACATATATCCCTTAAGTCTAAAATAAAATTTAAATTTAAAAAGAAAAAAGATTTTAGATAATCTCGCTATTTTTCCCAGGCCAGTCTCGAATTCCTGGCCCAAAGTGATTGTCTTGTCTCAGTCTCCAGAGTAGGTGAGACTCCAAGGGTAAGCCATCTTACCCAGAAAAATCCTTGAAAAGAATAAAGTGTGCTTATCTAATTGAGGCAGGAGAAAATTAAGTAAAAGTGAATATGTAGAGACAAATATATTTGTAGATAGCAGAGAAAAATTGAAACATTGTATAGCAGAGGAACAAAAGAAAAAGAGAATCCCAGATATTTCTTTCCCCTTATATTTGCAGATGTATCATCTCTCACATGTTTTTAAATTGTAATTAAAGGCTGATTAATAGCATAATCTGAGAGAGAAAAGAGACATAAAAATCCAAGACTGTCTTATTTCATAAGATGGACTGATTCCTAGAAGAATCAGAGTAGAGAGCAGTTTAAGAAGGCAGACAAGGGCCCTGAGGGCAACATCACCAAATGGATATCAGCTTGGCTCAAGATTGCTGGCTCTTTTCAGATTCCATTTCCAGCTGAACCGAATGTGTTCTCTCTCTTGCTATTTTCTTGTCTTTTCAATGTCCTCAATATGTTCCCACCCTGAAACTCCCTAGCTGATCTATAACTGACATCTGGTGGGACATTTCCGAATGGATAAGCATTTGATTACTACATGTTTCTTTTTTTCTTCTAAAATGTTTATTGTTTCTAACATCAAAATGAAGTGTTGGTGTAGCTGTCTTGGGGCAAATAATAGTGGCTGCCTGGACGCACAGATCCAAGTTATGAGCTTGTCTTCTTGATGAAAAGATTAACCCCAGGGAACTAATACATTACAAATTGAAGACACATGCTTTAGAATGAAACTGGATACCTTATGTTTAAGAAGGTACAAGAATTATGTTGTGATACTTCACAGTGATGAATGCCAAAGTAACAATAGACCTTTCAAGTCCGCATATTCTAGTAAAATGTTAATAATTATGTCATCTTTCTTTCCTCTTTAACTTCTTTATATTTTTCTCTTTTCATTCAGGAAATTAAATACTCAAGGTTTCATCAATTTTTCTAAAAAGAAAATGTTGTGTTTAAAAGTACCCAAAGAATATATGCCATACCAGACTGTCACAAGAGACAGGACCATTATACTTGGAACCTATCCAGAATATTCTGAAAAGCCGCTTCAGAAAACAAATAAAAATTAAGCATTTTGTTACAGCACATGATCATCTATGCCTTGAGCAAGTATAATAAAACTAACTTCAAAGTATCTACTTTCTAAATTTAAAGTAAGAAGAAGAAACGCTTGTACATGATAAGACAAAGACTAATCTCTGCTTTTTATATAATCAGAATCCTATTTCAGCCCACTGTTGTAAAAGAAAAGTCTTTGAATTAAAACACGAGCAACGATAGGGAAAACAAATGTCAATAATTATTTATATAGACTTTTAAAATCAATTTAAATATATAAATTGATGAACCACAGAAAGTAACAGAACAATATTGGAGATGAAATTAGTAGGTATCTAAATTACATTTATATGTGAACTATCATTTAAAATCACTGTGTTTCTAGCACACATTACAAATTAGGTAATGTATGTTGGGGGCATGGGGAAAGCCTGAAAAGCTTTTTCTGTATTGAAAGCTGCTTCTCATCACTTGCATTGCCGCCTGAGCTCCACCTTCTGTCAGATCAGCACTGAAAAGCCTGCTTCCATTTCCAACATTCGATCATTGTGAAGCAGGGCTTTCTGCAGTGACAGCATCCAAAATGAGATTATGGAGTAGACTGGACATAGACAACACACTTCAGGTGTCACTGTCTCCCATCGCCCCCAGTTGGGACCTTCTAGTTGCAGGAAAACAAGCTCAGGGCTCCCACTGATTCTGCATTATAGTGAGTTGTATAGTTATTTCATTATATATTGCAATGTAATAATATAGAAATAAAGTACACAATAAATGTAATGTGCTTGAATCATCAAAAAACCACCCCCACCACCCCCAGTTCGTGGAAAAACTGTCTTCAATGAAACTCATCCCTGATGCCAAAAAGGTTGGGGACTGCTGATGTATGTGGAAGAACATAAAAAAATATAAATTCTTACATTTTGAAGACTTACTGTGCATTTTTTGGTTGTAACTAGATTTGGCCTTCATATGTGTAGAAACTGATCCCCTATATGTGAGTATAGGAAATTTATATAAGGAATATTATATTAATAAATTCCTTTTTGAGTTGGTCCATGTTTACTAAAAGCATCATCTGCTAAAGTCCAAACCAAAATGCATTAGATAGCAGTCACAAATAATATAATTGGTTATCATAAATTGGCTATTTCAATTCTCATTTTGTTGTACAACAAATAAAAGCAAATATCCAAGACTAAAGAGCAGATATGTATTTAGTGGGGCATCATACTTCACCAAGGTATCAAGACTCATCCCTTTTCCGTGTTTTCTCCAACATTTCAACAACTATTAGGCACTTTGCTCTTACAGTTTTGGCATTTACATGTATCAGGATTTTACTGAGTAATATGAGCTTTAGTCAGCTTTAAATTTCAATACTGAGTATTAGATTGATAAAAGTGTATTATTGTATCCAATAATATTTTTTTCTAGCCTTATTTTGTAGTTGCTAATCTGTTTGTTTTTGCAAGAAGTTTTATTCTGCTTTTCTTAATTCATACCAATAAGTTACTTGGGAACATAGGCTATATTTTGCTAGCCTGTTTCATGTAGTGAGGCAAAATTGGGAGTATGTATTGTTAGTTGAATTAAGCTCAACTTTCTTAAAGGAGTGAATTTATAACCTTTTGACCTGCCAGCAAACAGTGTATTAACTGATATTTTATTCTTGTCACTTCTAGGTTATAATGATGCAAAGATGAGTAAAATTAAAGCTATCCAGGAAAAACTTTAGAGTTAAGGAAGGTATGGCTACATATAGGTGTGCCTTAATTTATGTATATGTGTGTGTGTTTGTGTGTGTGTGTGTGTATGCATACACATATATAGAAAGAGAGAGAGAGAAGCATATCTTCTTATATATATATAAAATATATATTGTATTATTCCTTCCTATATATATAGATATACCTTCTCTACATATAGATATACCTTCTCTACATATAGGATATATATATGTATATATTGGTTATATGTACATTTATTACTTAAGGATTAAGGATATATACATAACCTTAAGTAATAAATGTACATATAACTAAATGTAATCAATGTTGAAGTAAATATATAAAACATTCATCAAACATGCTATGGAAAGACATAAGAGGAACTGACTCTTTTCCTGTAGGACAGAAGTAGGCTTCCTTGAGGAAATAACATTTATCCCAAGAGATGAAGGCTGAATGAGAGCATACCAAATGGGCTAAGATAGTACTAATAAGGAAAGCCCGTGTAAAATACCAGAAATGTGAAGTCGAATGCAGATGGCTCAAAGGATGCTTAAAATATATCAGGCTGAAAGAATAGAAGGCAGATGATGATGACTGCCTTTGTGCGATATTCTTAGGTGCTGGAGTTCAGCCATACATCTATTTCCTGCCACCCTCACCCACAAAAGTTTTTGTCTAAATAATAATTTTACAGGATCATAATAGCTCTAACTGGTATAAAAGGGATTTAGGGAGCTAATACATAGAATGGAGTGAGACTTATAATGCTAGTACTTACCAACCCAAAATAGACTTTCCTCTCACACTCATGCACAACTGATTCATTCTCTCACTATTTCTTTCTCTCTCTCTCTCTCTCTCTCTCTCTCTCTCTCTCTCTCTCTCTCGCCCCACCCCCTCGTACCTCCTGGAAGTCTTTTTTGTGTTACTTAGCTACTTGCACATAGAAAAAAATATTGTCTATTATTTTTATCCATAATGAAGTTGTGATGGACAAGAGTAAGCAGGGGAAAAAAAAGTATTTAGGTAGAGAAAGAAAGTTTATTACCATTTTGGAATGATAGAATGGAGAAAAGTAAGGAAAGAAACCTACCCAGATAAAGCATCACCAAGAGAAAAAAAGAAGAATACAGTCTACCCCAAAAGGCATCTGATCATAAACTCTTTGTTCCTGAGGCAATTCGTAGGACTAATGAAAAGAAGAGTGAACTGTAAAATACTGCTATGGGAAATTAGCGAGCTGAGCCTCCCTTGAAGAACTTTAAAGAGTGGAACATTATCAAATTTGTGATTTAAAAATTTACAAATATAAATGAAGAATCAAGTCTATTTTTTTCACTAAAAATTCTTAAAATCACAACGAGTTACCAAAAAAACCACCCTCTTCTATATTCTTTTTTCCATCTATTGAAATACTAGGAAAAATAAAATAGCCAATTGCAGGTTGCTTCTTAAGGAAGTAAGACACTAATGGGAGCTTCAGATTCAAGGTATTTAATGGGGAGTTACTTTGAGATCGACTGCTGTGGCAGGGAAGGGAAATGGGAGGAGGAGTTGAGAAGGGAGGAGCTGTGAAAGAGGGGGGAGGAGGGTGAAGGGGGAGAGAGGAGGAAAGAGAGGACAAGGGAAGGAAAGAGAAAGGGAAGGCAACAGAAAGGAAGAGGAAGAGAGGGAGGGAAGGGAAGAGAAAGGAAAGACAAGATAAAGTAAAGAGAGTGAAGAGGAGGAGAGGTGAAGGGAGGGAGGAGAAGGAGCAGAAGAAGAGGAAGAAGGGAAAAAAGAAGGAAGGGAGAAGAGAAACCAAGGGAAGGGCAGGGGACGGAAGAACAAGGAAAGACGCATCCAACAGGACAAGTTGAGTGCCAGTGTGGGTCCAAGACTTGCCTCAGCTGACTCCACAGGAAGCTAATTGTGTTACCCTGGGCAAATTGACCAGGACTTCAGACCTCCACCTGAATGACCACTGAAATACGGGCTCTCCCAGAAACTGTGGGACTTTGGGTGAGACTGCCCATTGCAGCTGAGGCCATTGGTGAAGACAGTGACAATGGGTGGCTTTCTGATGACACTATTCCTAAAAACTGGAGAAATGAGATCTTAATTGCAGGAAGATTTGAGTGGGGCACGATGCCCAACTCACTCTCCTCTACAAATCTGTTCTTCAATTAGTTGAAGATAGGAACTGAACTCCCCAGTCATCATATCTTCTCCAAAGTGAGGGTTCATATCTTTCCATCTCGTTTGCCTTTTCTATCATTTCTGGTTGTAAGCTGTAAAATGTTTTTCCCTTCCTCAGTTTAGAAACCAGAACATTGTTAAAGAATTCTAGTGAAAACTGAACCATAAGATCACAAAGAACCATGGCAGGCCACAAAGAAGAAAAAAAAAAACCCACTTAGGATTAATATAATCTCTTAAGAGATATAAGAAAAAAATTCCCAAGTGAAAAAAAGGAAAAAGCAATAATTTGCAACAATTTAAAAAATGCTTATGAAGACATGAAAGATTGGGTTCCTTATATAAGAATTTTACTATTTATTTTATGGAAATGTGATTATTGTAAATTCTTTCAGTATATAGAGGTGGGGCTATGAAATGAAATTGCTTAGTTGGCATCCTATTTTAAATATGAGAGCAAAATTCCTGCACTCAACTAGAAAACAAAGGTCATTGATCAAGAGAATATGTTCCATGGGATTATAGCTTACAGTGTTGGATTGTGTGGAGTTATAGGCAGTTTTCCAGAAAAAAAATATAAACTAAACCACCTTTCTGTCCAAAGTTGGGTTATATTTATATCACCCAAGACCTTTCTGCAAATTATGCCATCTGCCATTCTGAGGGCACGTGAAGTTTCCAGAAAGGCTTTAATACAATCAAAGCAAAGAAGAAAAGGTGTTTATCAAACATATTATTACCTTTTTATATATTTTAAAATATTTCTATTATCATTTTTTTCTCTGTTCATCTGAACTTTTTTTTTGTTTTTTTTTGTTGGAGTCTCACTCTGTCACCCAGACTGGAGTGCAGTGGCCACTCCCGGCCACCGCAGCCCCCACCTGCTGGGCTCTGGGGATCCTTCTGCCTCAGCTTTCCAAGTAGCTGGAACTACAGGCGCGCACTACCACGTCCAGCTGATTTTTGATTTATTGTAGAGATGAGGTCTCACCAAGTTGCCCAGACGGGTCTCGAACCCGCGGGCTCAGACAATCCACTCACCTCAACCTCCCAAGGCGTGGAATTACAGGCTGAGCCACTGAGCCCGGCTCATCTGAACTTTTAAAACAAAGTGAAAACTTTGCTTATGTTCAAGCATGTGACAGACTTGCGAATTCACAAAATTGGTGAATCCTAATTCTACAAATGCCCAGCAGTTTACAAAAGCTGCTAGAGGTTGCAGTTATAACCTAGCTCATCCATTAAAGCATATATGCATGATCAAAGTGGAAAAATACATAAACCAAATACAACTACTGAGATCAAAAACCTTAGGCAGTTATCTTTTGTGCATAGTATCTGAACTTTCTTTAACACATCTGGCTTCCAGAATGCCAGCTAAAGGAACAAATACCAGCAGGTATAGCTATATATTATACATTCAAAAATAAAACCCCAGTAAAAAAGAAACGTTTTTCTGCTTTGTGATTTACACTCCCCCCTTTCTCAGTATTTTTACCAGATTTCAGACGCAGGCTCTTTGAATTTCAGAAGTGAAAAATAAATGAGATATGTGTCACTATGTAATTTGCAATTATTTGGGGCACACAGGTTGGACTTTTAGACCTCTTTTTGAATGTAACACTTCTGGGCCTAAAACACCAATTTTAGAAGCTATCATTACTATACAAGGAGATTTCTGTATAATAATGTCACTGAGTTTAGTGACATTAAATGAATTCATTTGTCTTAGGTTCATCTTACTGCTCTATGGCATGAAACTTATCTGTCCTCTTTAATGATAGCTTTACTAATACACTGGTCCAAACACGTATGGGTAGTTACCACAAAGATGCTGCCGTTTGTCACAAATAACAAAGACAAGAAGGAACAAAGTATTGTCTATTCTTCAATCATAGTTGTCTAGTAATCTATATAATAAATATATTATCCTAAAGTTAAATGTTTCCAGTATGCCATTAAGTATGAAATTGTTAACACAATTAAGAGGATAATAGTCATTAGAATATTTATTATTGATTCTAGATGAAAAATTCTACCCCTCTTCTTTCTCCTTTCTTCCATCCATGAGAGAAGTCACTGATTAGTCACGAACTTTCCACCAATATCTGTGGAATTAGCTCCAGGCTTCCTTTTTATCTAGTGTCTACCAACTGATTCGAATTAGGACATTCTTTAAAACCTATCAATTATATTTTTCTACACTACAACTACTGCTTCTTTTATAAAGCTGACTTTATGCAAAATTAGAAAATAATATTTATAGCAGTCTCTGACTTTCTTTGACCACTTGTAGCAGTTTTATTTTTAGCACAGTTCATCTTAAAATTTCATCTCTGTCTTTTCCCCATATCTCCCTCTTGGATACTTCTTTGTGTTTTACCTGCTTTTTCTATCTTGTAATCTTCATGTCAAATGCAATATTGCTTAGGGAAATGGTCACTTCAAACTGGATTCGTTATAATCACCAGAGGAATTTTAAGAAAAAAAAAAAATTCTCAGGTCTCTGTCTCCAACAATTCTGATTTAGCACTCTGGATTCTGCAGGAAGCAGACATTGAGACAGATTGTAAGTGAGAAGGAAACATAGGAGTGTTCCCAGGAACAAGCACTGAAAAGGATCCGGAATGGGCAGAGGGAGTGGCTTGAAGGGCTCTCTGTAGCTGGTATGGCCTTTCAATGTTACTTACCCCCACGAGGCATGGGGCTGGCCTTTGTATCTCCATAGTGACTGGCAATGTTTGGTGTCCGAGGAAAAGAAACGATTTGAGGTGAAATGACTCTTGCCTAGAGCAATGTCCATGGGGAATGTCTGATCCTTCCCATTGTTTGTGTCTTTTGACCAGCCACCATAGAAATGTGCTTGGTTGCACATAACTGTCAGGACTGTAATGCCCAAGAGTTCAATTCAAACCTGGGGTCAGTCTGTGAATAGTTACTATTCCTTTTAGGTCTCTCCAGATTTGGAGGGAAATGAAGCCACTAGATAATATCCTGAGCATTTGGACACAGGGACCTCACTGCTTACCATGATCCCCCTCTGTTTGGGATAGTGGTTTCTGAAGCATTCACAACTTCATGAACTTTTCTCCAAGACATTCAGCAATCTCATCTAAATAAAAAAGCAATTGCTAACATACTCATAGCAAAATTTCAAAACAAACAAACAAACAAAAAAACCCTTCACCTTATGTGATCAAAACAGAGTCAAAGATACATTTTTCAAATGACTAGGTCAATTTACTTGTTCATTCATTTAACAATTATTTGTCAAACACCTCTTATGTGTCATATGGTTCTCAGCACCAGGGCTTCCACATTGACAAAGTAAATATATAGACAAACTCTTTGGGAGACTTAATTTCTTGTCAGCTATCTATTAACTAAATATGTTGAACCTTGATTTCTTCATTAATAAAAAAGAGGACGACCCCTGCCTTGTGTCATTAATGTAAGGCAGATATATAAAGGACTCAGCCTCTGTTTTTAGCTTATATGAAGAGATCCAAAAGCAATGACTATTATCAAGGCTGGCTGTTGATGGGATGGAAAGAATGTAAATTTTCAAATAATTCAACCCTGGCTTGAATACAGCCTCCACTGATTTTAAAAAAAAAATATTTGTTTGTTTGTTTGCTTTTTGGTTAAATGGGAAATTTACTTAACCTATCTAAGCATTGAATTTGAGAGGTGTCCAATGGCTGAGTAAAGATAAATAGATCATGGATATGAAATGACAAATATATCTGCTTCACAAAGGTTTTATTTTTTTTTACATGCTATTATTACTGGGAACATTATTTGTTGAGAAATTAAATAAAATATTTCTTATCACTTGAATAGTTTACTAAGCAAAAATAAGCCACAACTTTCTCAGCTCTCTTTCATATTACTAATTTCCTATAAGAAATTGTCTTCAACCTGCCTAGTCACAGACTCTTCATGTGTGAAAAATATCAGAGGTTTAAAATGCTAACAGCATTTTCTATCACAGAAATGAGTAGATTAGAAAAAATAGTGTGCTGTCTTCAGTGCAGTGAAAATAACTGGCATGTTGTTCTGACATTGTTCTCATGGGACAGAGGGTGAGACATTTCATGGTGAAGATTAGATAATTGGGAAATCTCTCCTCCATGTGCAGACATGCAGGTTTTGGGTTTTGTTTCTGTTTTGTTTTGGTTTTTTGCTTACTTGTTTTTTGGTAAGAATATGTGTAGTCATGGTTTGAAACTGAGTTTGTCCATGGTAATCAAGAAAATAGTGTTGAACTTGGTATTTGCTTTAACTTTCAATCTAATAAAAATAAAAAAATTCAGAACCCAAATTAATGAGATATATACATGTTTTAGTCATTAGAAGTGTATTTTTTTACTCAAGAGTAAAATAATTCTGAATTGCTGAATCTCATGTATGCAGAGAAAGAAAGGATAAAACAACTTTAAAACTAAAAAAAAATAATTATTTGCCACCTGAACTAAATTTGAAGGAGAAATGTCTATTCTTTTATTTTAAGAACATTCTTTTGAAGATATTTTCAATCATAAGTAATAAAGCAGAGAAAATTTCATTTCCCCATGGAGTCTTGGGAAGTTCAAGGGTAAAGCCTATCTTTATATAAGTACAGATGCTTCCTGACTTATGGTGAGATTACATCCTGACAAACCCATCGTAAATTGAAAATATCATAAGCTAAAAATGCATTTACTACACCTAGCCTACCGAACATCATAGCTTGGCCTAGCCTACCTTAAAAATACTCAGAACACTTACATTAGCCTACAGTTAGGTAAAAGTGTCTAATATAAAGCTTATTTTATAATAAAATATTTAATATCTCATATAATTTACTGAATACTGTACAGAAAGTAAAAGAATGAGATATGATTCCTACTGATATATATCATTTTTGCACTATCATGAAGTTAAAAAATTGTAAATTGCATCATTGTAAGACAGGGTTGGGCTGTACATCTTTTAAACTAAGTTACTACTGTTCTGACACCCACTGGTGGAATGGAAAAGGTGATCTTATTCAAAGATTGAGGGGAAAGAGGACATACATATTTAAAAAGGCTTTCATTGCACCCCCACTCATAAGTTTCTCTTGCACCAACTCACCTTCTGATTTGGTGAAACAATCTTGGAGGACAGGGCTTCTCAGAGATATCAAACACTTGAGCTAACAGAGTGAAGACAACACTTCAGGGAAGAAAAAATGGAAAATCCTACAGAGGACTGGCTCCAGGATTTAAAACTAAGAAGTAAAGACTAGATCTTGAGCATGTAAACAGATTTATAGCTAAAAGTTCCATTTTGTCGAGAAATATAAATGTGTGTGTGTGTGTGTGTGTGTGTGTGTGTGTGTGTGTGTGTGTGTATGTACTACTTAGCTTTCACTTCTAAAACAGAAACTAATGTTGGTTAAGACAAAAAATAAGATAACTGGTTCTATGTATATATATTTATGGAATACTGTATGGAAAGTAAAAGAAAAATATGATTTCTACAATTTTTTAACCTCATGATGATGCAAAAATGATATACATACCTCATTCTTTTACTTTCCATACAGTATTCAGTAAATTATATGAGATATACTACTAAGCTAGATAATCATCTTGACTCAGTATCAAATAGCGAAACAGCAACTAAAACTAAAGTCAAACAACAGCTTAAATATATAAGCCGAATTGCCTTTTTGGTGTGTGTGGCAAAAATGGAATTAAAATACTTGATGCTCTTTGCAGTAAGAAATTTAAAAACACAAACTCCAGGGTCAGTCTGACTTCACCCCAGCTGTGCTTCTTGCCAGATGTGTGACCTTGAACATATTGCTACACCTTTCTGACGTTCAATTTTCTCATTTGTACAATAAGCACTAATAAAACATCCCTCGTCTGACCATTATGAGAATTAAATGAAATAATTTGAGAGTAATAAATAATCTACTTAGTGCCTAGAAAATCCTTTTCTTTTTTTTTTTTGAGTTGGAGTCTCACTCTATCACCCAGATTGGAGTGCTGGGCTCCGGCGATCCTTCCGCCTCAGCCTTCCAAGTAGCTGGAACTACAGGCGCGCGCTACCATGCCTGGCTCATTTTTTGATTTATTGTAGAGATGAGGTCTCGTAAGTTGCCCAGGCGGGTCTCGAACCCGCGGGTTCAGGCAATCCACTCACCTCGGCCTCCCAAAGTGCAGGATTACAGGCTGAGTCACTGAGCCCGGCTGACAATTCTTAATTATTGCTTTCTTGCTATCATTATTAATAGCGGTTATTCTTATCTGCACAACTCCTGAATTTATTACTATAAAGAGTTAACAGATTTCTAGCTACATTCAGTTAGTTTCTTCCAAACCATTTCTGATTTTTCCAAAATATGTTATTCCTTGTCTCTTTTAAATAGATGCAAAAGAAGATATTTCTTTTCTTTCTTTTGTGAAGTTTTCTTCCTGCAACAGAAGAGAGAGAATTGGCCAGAAGAGGAAAGATACCATGGCTCCTGCAATGGGTCTCCCCAGATGTTCCAAGTGCTTGTAGGGAAAATAGTAGAGTAGGCATGTCTTTGTTTTGTTTTGTTTGTTTTACTGAATTTTTATTAAGTTTGTGGTTTAAATGAGCTTGTGCTCCATTCAATGTACTAATTGGGTGGATGATAAGATACCATTCAGTAATGCATGAAATGTTTCACATTCAAAAAATTATTTATTTGTAAATAGAAAAATATTTTCTTCCCAACTGAATGAGTCTGACAGCCTTCAATAGTCATTCATTATTAAGAAAATTACCCAGTTATGGAAGACAACACTGTTTCCGAAGAGAAAGCTAATTACTGAAACTCTAAAGCTTTCCTCACCAAGCTAGAATACTTAATGTCTAATATTTGAGTTTGTCTCAGAAAGTAAGATAACTGGTTCTAAGTCTCCTAAAAATTCCTCCCACAAATACTTTCTGAATTAAACTATAATCCCTGTTACTCCCAACTATTTTTCTTCTTTGTAGAATTATGAAGGAAAAACTGCTGCACGTACACATGCTAAGATATAATTTTCCAAAGCCTGTGCCCCGTCCAATTTTTCTAATAGCTCTGAAAGCCTACTATAGTGCCTGTATTCAAGGTATATAAAGCCTGTCAACATTAAAATTGTCTCTTTCTTTCTCTGTCTGCCTCCCACCCCAGCCTAACCTCCCTCTCTATTCTTAGTTTAAAATGTATTTAGCTCTTAGCTCATTTTCCAGACTTTTATTCTTTTCAGTATCCCAGAGCTCAAGAATTTAGCTCTTCAAAATATTAAAGTCACTAAACTTGCATTTACTTCACATTTAAAAATAAATCACTGGACAGCATATTTAGATTTTTGAATTAAAGTAGAATATTGAAGATGCTTCTTTTTATTATATTGACGTACACTTTTTATAGGACTCTGACTTCCATCATATTGTTTTGACAAATATCTCTTTTTTTGCCTTATTAAATAAGTTGTCTTCAAAAAAAGTATACTGTTATAGTTCATTATTATGTATAATTAATAGTATGCAATGATTATTTTAAAATACATTTTTGAAAACATTCTTTTCCAGGTTTCTTCATAGTCACAAATAAAATAGGGTAGCTTTTTTTTCAATAAATATTTTATTTATCACATACTTTACCAGTGAGTATTCAAAGTTATTCTTTACCAGAACATTGATGTCAAGAGATGCATTATATGACACAGGTTGTGCCATATAAATAGGCCTTTTAGAGGAGCTTTGAAATATGGTGGTTCTGACACTAATTTTGTTTAACTCAAAGTTTTATAAACTTATTTAAAGATAAATTTTTATGTTAGTTTATCCACAATTAATATTCATGTATTAAACAATATTTTTAACAATTACTGTGTCAGACTGTATTCTTGAGAGAAGAAACATAGAATCTGTAAAAAATATAATTCTTGTCCTAATAAAGTTTATATAATAATAATAATAAGAAGAAGAAGAAGAATAAGAAGAAGAAGAAGAAGAAGAAGAAGAAAAAGAAGAAGAAGAAGAAAGGGAGGGTTCTTAAAAGCAATCTCAATCACAAAATTCAGTTTTATACATTTAAAAAGAAACCTTTTTTAGATTAAAACAGCATTCTGAAACAAAGAAAGCATGTCAGTTCTCAAGGTCACACATTTCCTAAGCAGTACAGCTAAAATTAAAAACCAGGTATTCCACCCCAAAGGCTGTGCTTCTAAATAGTACACTGCAGTGTGACTTTGCAGATATTGCAATAGACTGTAGGTTGCTTGAGATCAGAGATCTGTTGTAGCCTGCCAAAAGTCTCATCTCTTCTTCCTGACATAGTTTTTAGCACATTGTGTTTCCATGGATACTGCCCACTAAATAAGTGGATAATTGAACAAGTATGTGTTTACTACTGGAATAAGAGACAAGTAACCGCCATTCAGTCAGAGTTTGCTTTCTGTTGCATGGAGATCATTAGGTCATCATCTTGCTTTCCTCTTTTCTGTGTCCGGGCCTACTGAAGTATTTTAAAACACACTTACCATCAACTCTTTGGTTCGAAGACCAAAACCTATTCAAGACTAACCTCTCCTCCTGTTTCTATAAACTGACTTTGCTCACTTGTTACTGTTCCTCTTTTGTACATCGACTGGTTCCTCTCTTTTGGCTCCAGTTTCTTCATGGTTCTCTCCAAACCTAAAACAAGAGTCCATTCACCATAAGCTTCCAACTTCTTGTCTTTCTCCTCCTAAACATGTTTTAAAGGGTAATTCACAACCATCACTTCTATATTTCTTTCCCTTTGTTCCCATTTCCAATCAAACCCTAGCTCCTGATGACTTCACATTTTTTACATTTTGCAGTCAAATCAGCATCTGCTCATTCACTCACCCAGCTCATCGCATAACAATCCTGAGAATTTAAATCCTTTCTCTACCTTACTCTTTATATAAAATAAATCACCATTCGCTGTCAATTCTCTCTCTCTCTTTTACCGAATGCAGCCATTTCTCTCTATTTTTAGCTCTATGACACTATTTGAAGCCACCCTTCTTTTTTCCCTGAATTATTGTCATAGCCTCCCTACAGATCTCACTGCATATTCTCTTTCCACCTTCTCATTTTAATGAGGGAGATATGTGTGGGAATGTGACTGAGACACCTCTTCCATGATTCTTGTTATAAGAGCATGCAGAATGTATAGCTGTATTTAAAATAACTCAAAATTGCAAAGAAAGACATCAAGCTTCATATGGTTCTGTCTCTGGTGCCAGACCCATATTATCCACATCAATTCTCCCACTGAAACGTATTTCTTCTGGTGGCTTTTTCAGGAAAAAAGACCAGGGTATTGTTATCTTGAGAAGAACATTTTACATGGCATTAATATCTTCTTTCCTCCCTTTCAGTAAAAGGTGGGTAGAATTGAATACTCCCACCGCCTTTCCACTTTCTTTTCCTCTTAAATATGGAATTCTGATGAGCCTTCACACCACTGATGGATGTTGCAATATGGACATGTAAAATGAAAAAAATAAGAAGCACACAATGAAACTGAGAATGCAGCAACCATGACTCCTGCCTCTAGGTATAGCAAGGGTATACGTGTTCCTCAGAAGGGCAGAAGAGGTGAACCAGCACAAGATATCTTCAGCAAGAGGATATGAGATAAAATAAATGTTGTAAAAATGTGGTCTGAAGAGCATTTCCACCTTGAAAGGCTCTCTCAAACAGCACTCAGGAAGCCAATGGCAAGGCAGAGTTAGATGACAAAAATATATATAAAAAATGAAAAAGAGCCCTAAAAACTTGCAACCAATGTGTATTTTTTCTTATCTAGGCAGATTTTCCTCTTCGTTTTCCTTGTACTCCTTCCCCATTTCCCATTCTGTAGCAGACAAGACATCTGTACAAAGAACAAGTAGAAATGAAAAGGAGGAGAGAAACCAGGTCACCAAGCTTCCACTTCTGCTTTGCTGGTGGCTTGTTGAAGCCGGTAATATCCTGGCTCTTGGAACGTTTAACAGGATAGATGAAGAGATGAAGAAATAATATTTAAAATTTACTGAACACTTATCCAAAATGAGTGTCTTATCACTTATTTGTTCCCTTGTACTTACTACACACTAAATGAGGTTTCAAGTTTTGAAGTAAATTATTCTACCCAAAACACACCTGCACTTGTATGTTTATCACAGCACTATTCACACGAGCAAAGACCTGCGGCCATTCTACAGATGCCCATCAGTTTGGGAACAGAAAAAGAAAATGTGGAACACACTCACCATGGAACACTATGTAGCCATAAATAAGAATAAAATCACGTTTTTTTGTAGCAATGTGGACGCAGCTGGAGGCCATTGTTCCAAGTAAATTCACACAGAAACAGAAAAACTAATACATGTTCACACTTACAAGCTAAACACTGGGTACGCTAGGACATGAGGCTGGGAACAACAGACACTTGAGAACTCCTAAAGGGAGGTTGGAAGGGGGAGGCAAAGGTTGAAAAACTACCCATTGAATACCTGCTCATCATTTGGGTGTCGGGTTTAAGAGGTGCCCAAACCTCATTGTCATGCAACATACTTCTGCAGAAAAAACCTGCACAGGTACCCTTTGAATCTAAAATAAATTAAATCAGAATTAAATGAAATTTTAAAATGAGGTTAATGTTTTTGCTGGTTTAAATACTGTGGCATTTTTTTGACACCTCAAATTGAAATTCTTCAATCTGCATTTGTTAGATCTTTAAAAAAGAAAATCTATAAACTTGTTCATGTGCTTAACTTGATCCTATAAAAGCTGTGATGGAATCTAATCATCTTTTTTGTTACAGCCATTTTTATCATGGATCTCAGGCCCTTTTTATAGTTTCATGTTCCTCTAACTTCTACTTACTCTGTGTGGTCTAACGCCACTGATCTCTAACCCATCTTTGAATGAGAATTGTTCTTTTCTCGGGTCTTTGCATAGACTGTTCCCAGTGCCTGGAATACCACTTTTAATCCAGCCTACTCTTTTCCATTGTACAGGTCTTTCCCTGCGTTCACTTACACAGACGTGACTTCCATGGAACTAGAGATGAGTTCCTCCTTTCATGTTCTCCTGTAACATCAAGTGCACCCCTTTTCATCACATTTATCATATTTAAAATGACGACTTTGGTGTCTTTCTTCCCAACCAAACTGTGAAGGAAAGGAAGAAGTATTAGCCTGACTTCACTGTTAAGCCTCCTTTACCTAGCACAGTGTCTGGTAGACAGTAAGCGTTTAGTTAATTTTCTATTTTGCACATTCATTAACTGTGGGCTAATGAATTGAATAGTGCTGTTTACCTTGGGTTGTCAAAGAATAAAAATGAAGACCGAAACAAAACAAAACACAGCCATCCAAGACTCAGAGACTCAATAATCGGAAAGCGTCACCCAGGGAACATGTGGTGAAGCAACTTCATAGATGGAAGAGTAATGAGATTTTTAAAAGTAGAGTGTCATTAAAATTCTCAAAATGAAGATGTGCAGAATCACTGGCAACTTTTTAACTGCTGTTTTAAAAAGTACATAATAAAAAATGACTTACCTATGCTAAGTTCCACTCACCTCTGTATAAAAATGAAAACACATTAAAAAGAAACAATTCATATTTTTGTAAACCTTTGTGCACACCTCTGTGCAAAAGAGTTGAAATTTTTCTCTCAAGTTTCTTCGTTTCTGTGGGTCCCAAATTGTTACTATACATAAGCAGTCCCTATACATTATTTTGCTTTGGTTCATTTATTGATGTCTGTTATTCATGAAATCATCTGGAACCAGAGCCTCTGCTCAGCTACGAAGTTTTATTCCCCCATGGGAAAATAGTGGAAATAGGACCTTTAGCGTCAATGTAAAGACCCTTTCTCTAAAAAGATACTTATCGATGATTAAACTTGATTTGGGATGCAACACCACAATGTCCTTCTAGTTCCCTGGATTTCCCCTGGTTCCAGAATACAAACATCCTCTAAATGGCTGCCTCTTCCTAAGCACTAGGGCTGCTTATTGTAATAATTCACCAAACAATCTAGGACATATCTGAATTCCAGTATTACTCCATCGTGACTACCTACCACACTAGAAGAGATGCATTTATAAACTGCCCACAATCATATAGATATGATTGCATAATACATATACAAATACTGTTTAGTATACCACAATTTAATTGTCTTCACTGAAAATAAATGTAATTGAAAATATTATTTCAACTAAATATTTGTCACTGAATTTTAAATTAGATCAACGAAGTATGTATTTGTTTTCTGACATAGGGCACTCATGTAGCTTTTCTCGTCTCTAAGATTTCACACCAAAAGTTGAGATAAAAAGCAAACAGTCTCTACTACAGAATGAAATCAATGATTATTAACCATTACTTTGTATTAAATACTCTGTTGGGTACTTTTAAAATTGTTAAATTATCTTCACTCCAACAAAATGTAAAACAAAATTTATTTTTAGCTCAATTTTCTGCTTAATATCAGCCTAAAATTGCTGCCATCCAGATGGAGACTTAATAACCAGTAAAGGTACTTGTACTCTGTGCATGATTATGACGATATGAGAATCCAAGTAATTAGTACAGGGCCCATTTACCTAGGTTATTATTATTATTCAGTATTGCAATATTATTAATATAATTGAGGAAGTTGCTTGCCTGAGATCTTTTCCTTTCCTTAAGATATTCATCCATAATATCCTGTTCTTTCTATTATTTTCCTTGTAACTGTTATTTGGATTAAAGATCAAATTATCTGGGAACTGGGCACAAAATTATTCTATTGGGATTCTTCTTCTTCATCTAAAAATTGTGGAAGGTGAAACAGCTGAGCTTTGAGACACCAGTGACTACAACCTTCTATTAACATTTTTCAGCAGTTAAGCTGATGGTGCCACTCTCAAGAAATTATTTCTACCATTATAATCATGCCTAATTATAAAGCAATAGGGTTTTTCCCTATTTCCTCTTCATTATAAGATTGTTGATATCATCATTTTTGCTTAATACTATTAAAATAAAGATACCTGCACATGCATATTTATTGCAGCACTATTCACAATTGCAAAAACATGGAACCAACCGTGCTACCCATCAAAACTGGACTGGATATGAGATGTGATACGTATACACAATGAAATATTATGCAACCATAAAGAAGGACAAACATATGGACTTCATAGCCATAAAGAAGGACAAACATATGGACTTGGATGGATTTAGAATCTGTCATACTCAGTGATCTATCACAGAAACAAGGAACAGAGTACCACGTGTTTTCACTCTTAAACGAACCTTGAACAGTTATCATAATACTATAAGCAAGGGATTGGCAGGAGCAGGAGTCTGGGGTAAGGGGTGGGATTTGCAGTTGAGGGAAACTGCCAGGGGAGGGGGCGCACACCTAATTAACAAGGGTACCTGCATAATGAACATTGGTAAACTTAACCTTGAATTGTACCCGACAACTTTAAACTAAACAATTTAAGAGTTAAAGAAATAAATAAAATGATTAGTATAAGATACTGCAGTGAAATGAAAAATGCTTGTCGATTGCAGTATTCTTTTGTTTATGCTCTGGTGGGAGCACTCATAGGAAATCCAAAAGGCAACCGCACTTTTTAATTTCAGAGTGTACCATATATGTCAGAGTTAAGGTGAATAGAAATTCCTCTGGCCAGGTGTGGTGGCTCAGCCTGTAGTCCCAGCACTTTGGGAGGCCGAGATGAGAGGACCGCCTGCACCCAGAAGTTCGAGACCAGCCTGGGCAACTTGGTTGAGACCTAGTCTCTACAATAAATTACACAGAAAAGCTAGCCGGGTGTGGTGGCATGCGTCTGTAGTTCCAGCTACTTGGAAGGCTGAGGCAGAAGGATTGCTGTAGCCCAGCAGGTCTAGGCTGTGGTGGCCATGAACGTGCCACTGCATTCCAGCCTGGGTGACAAGAGTGAGATTCCAACTCAAAAAAATAAAATAAAATAAATACATAAATTCCTCTAAGCACAAGGTTGAATGTCCTAAGCACAAGGTTGAATGACATATGCAATGTCCCTGAAAACATCTTCCCTTGTACTCTTAGTCCACATAGCATGAGGTGATGACCCTTATCACTTGGATTCAAGGGTAATCAAAAGATCTAGGTTAGCGTGGCAAGTGAAACAGATCAGTATATTAAGCAACACTTCGAACTTTCACCGGAAGTGATAGGAAAGAATGTTCTCTCTTCCTAATGAAGCTGGAATTGGGAACATGTATGCTTGAGTTATCAACATCCATCTTGTTGTCACATATTAAGATGCTCGAGATGTGGTCTATCCTGCAAAACGCAGGTGTTAGATGTGTGAGCACATGCATGTGTAGGAGGGATACCTTTGTCTCTCATTAACAAGTCTCAGGTATATAGTATAATGTTGACTCTTTCATTTATTTTGCAACTGTGGACTTTAGGGCTGTACTTAATTTTATTTTGGTTTTGACTTTTACTGTTTTTTTCTAAATATATTTGTGGGCGAGTGTGTGCACATGTGGGTATATTTTATTGCACTTTAAGGAAGAAAGATTCAGTCTAATATCGTCACACATCGAAATTACATAGAAGACAAAGAATAGAAGAAATTGGGAAACAACACACAGAATAATCTCGATGAAAAGAGAAAGAAAATACGTAGAGTTCCTTGCATAGCTAACTTAAAACTTCTTCGTGTTGCCAGGGAAAAACATTGAATAATGTCTTTTAAAAGTCACTTTATTGATTTGTCAAGTAACTATAGAAGAAAGAAAATGTTAAGAGCCTTGAAGCTGCGATTAAACAACTGTAAGTTATACTAATATAAACTACCTGAAGAAAGGTAAAAGGTACTTTAGTTTGTGCACGAAAAATTAGACTTATAAGGGAGTCTTTTCTATTAAATAGTCCATCAAGGGGGAGATTTGCCCCTAAAACATAAACGTGTAGAATTAATGTCTATTCTTATTTGATCTGAAAGTCAGTTTTTCTTTTATGCAAAAAAAAAAAAAAAGGAACTGTGCTGTTGGTATTCAAGTTTTAAATTAAGAATGATCTAAATGCAATGTAATGCCTTCTTTTAGTAAACTGCAGGCAAACTGTTTAAACAATCTTCTAAACGTTTTCAAAATTTAAATGTGTTAAATATTAAGCTTTCCTGAAACAACACCATTTTCACTAGCAAGGACTCATGTAGGTATCTGTTAGGTTTGTAAAACCAAGGGAACAGAAAAGTAAGAATATTTAAAATTTTTAATTTTAAGACTTGAATCTGAAATAGTATCAGAATTAGATGAACTTGTCAAATAACTTTGATTTTGCTAGCATATATTCAGTCTCATTCAGTCATGAACTCCAAAGACATGAAAGGCATTCTATCCTAGCTTTTGAGGAAATAGAGACAGGATAGAGATACAGAAAAGGACACAGGAAACAAAAGCCATAGTATGTTCTCCTCATGAATATCTCCTTAAATATCCTCATACTATTTTTCAATCTTTAGATGTCCAGGCACTCATAGGCAAAACTGCTTTGAAAAAAAAATTATGGAGTGGGGAAGTGCTGGGCGTGGTGGCTCAGCCTGTAATCCCAGCACTTTGGGAGGCCGAGGTGAGAGGACTGCCTGAGCCCGGGGGTTCGAGACCAGCCTGGGCACCTTGGTGAGACCTCGTCTTTATAATAAATCACAAAAATTAGCTGGGCGTGATGGAGTGCATCAGTAGTTCCAGCTACTTGGATGGCTGAGGCGGAAGGACCCACCTGAGCCCAGCACTGCATTCCAGACTGAGGTGGAAGGATCACCTGAGTAAGCCACTGCATTCCAGCTTGGGCAACAAGAGTGAGACTCCAGCTCAAAAAAATAAAAATAAAAATAAAAAAGGAGTAGGGAAGGATGTGAAAACTGTGAATTGTTAGCTTGAATATGAAACGTTTCATCCTCTGTTGGATTAAATATTGATATCATGGTGTGCTTCTACCTTGAAGATTTGTACTCTTTTTGAGGTGTTATCAGAATAAACATTTCCATTCTGGAGACAAATCTTGTCAAGTCCAAATGTCTTGCAAGAATATTTGGTGATAGTAGTAGTGATAATGATAACAATAATGAAAATAAAGCAGCATTTATTGACTGCTTATTATGAGTCAGAGCTATGTGCACTATGTTAATGGGTCTTTTCAGAAGTCTCATGTAAGATAATTCTGTCTTCTTCACTGAAGAAAAGGAAACGGAGAATCAGGGAAGTTGATGATTTTGCTTATAGTCACAGTGCTCGTGAGCAGTTAACTTAGAAACTGAAGTCATATAGTCTGAGTCAAGAGTCTGTGAGCCTAACCATTATGTTCTCATTCCTTTCTATATGAGTCAGTATTGAGAGACTTTTCTAGCAAGTTTTGAGCATTGTTGATCACGGAATTCTCAATGTGGAACTTCACCAAGATCATTTTATACCAACCCGATGGGAACCTTTGACTCTATTATCTGTCTTCAGTCTCTTCATCATCAATCATATGTAAATGTTCCTGAAAGCCTCCTGTTCTAACATGGATCAGATTCCTAAGCCACATCCAGACTTTTCTTCTCCCATCTCACTCTGTGAGTTCAATGTTTCTAGTTTTGGTAATAACTGCAACATAACACAGAGGATCCCTATAACTATAAATACTAAAGACATTTTGGTATTACAGACAGCTAATTTTCCATGAAAACACTGAACTGATATTTATCCTTATTTTAAAGGCACAACCTCTAGATGCAATCATGCCATATATACCATTGTATTTCAAGTGCATAGACACTATTATTATTACATGAGAAATTGGTAAGATCATATAAGCTTTGTCTTAAACTTCTTTTTGCAATATAGAGCAGAGAATCCATAGCATTGAAGTGGCCCTTAACATATGGGTTTGAATAATAACTCTCTGTATTTATAGAAAATGTCCATTCAACTGCTATTGCATGAAACTTCTAAAGCATGAACCCAATAAGGAACATTATGGCTTATTAATTTTAATTCAATCCCTTTCACTTTTGATGAATAATACAACGTCTTGTCTACTCTAATACACATAAAACAGAATCTAAAAATATTACAACAGTGAAGTTTAATTCTTCTGCTTTATCTGATTTTTTTCTTGATTTATATTTCCCCTTCATTTATATTTCTTTGTTCATTTATCTTCCCAAAACTTCTGAATGGAGTTTCAAAAAGTATTTCGAAATTGGTGCTTCAGTCAAAATCTGTGATTCTTTCATGCCTCACACGTACCAGTCTCTAAACCAGCGTCCTTTTGCTTCAACTGTCACATTTTAAAATAAATTAGAGACTCACCATCCACTGGCTATTGAAGTTCATGAATTAATTGACTTGAATGTTTTGGCTTTCTTTGATCTAAGCTATTTTCACAGTAATACTGTGATTTACCTGACATTAAAGGGCAAACTGAGCAATGAGTTTTTGGAACTACATTCATATAAAACGGCATCAGGATACCAATGAGTGGCATTAATTGCACTTGGGATATTTACACAGAAGCAGGGTACAAATATAACATTTTTAGGATATCCCAAATGTCAGATATTGGTATTAGAGTTATACCAATGAAAGATATAATCATTTGGTTCTGTCCTGCAGATGGAGTAGGTTTGTACAAGAGTAATTGCGGTTTCAGACTGTGAATTTTAAATAATTATAACTAAGCTCAAGCACATCTCTATTGATCAAAATAGGAAACATTACAATCAACATATTTTTTTGCCAACAAGAGATAACTTTGTTTATACCTGTAGTGTAAACATCCATGCTTTGGGATTCGACAAACTCTTGGAAAGCATTTTCTGCATCTTGCAGGTTGTGGAAGTGTTGTCCCTGCAAAAAGTCATCAAGATGCTTGAAAAAGTAGTAGTCAGTTGATGAGAAGTCAGGTGACTATGGCAGAGGAGGCAAAACTCCCTAGCCTAATTCGTTCAATTTTTGAAACTTGGGTGTATGATTGTGCGGTTAGAAATTGCCATGGAGAATTGGGCCCTTCCTGTGGACCAATGCCAGCTGCAGGCGGGGCAGTTTTTGGTGCCTCTCATGGTTGCATTGAGCATAATTCTCAGATGTCATGGTTTTGCTGGGATTAAGAAAGCTGTAATGGATCTGACCGGCAACAGACCACCAGACAGTGATTGTGACATTTTTTTGTTACAAGTTTGGCTTTGGGAAGTGCTTTGGAGTTTTTTGGTCCAACCACTGAGCTAGTCATCATGGTCCAACCACTGTCATCTCGGTCCAACCACTGAGCTAGTCATATATGATCCACTTTTCATCACATGTCGCAATCTGATCGAGAAACGATTCAATGTTGTTGCGTGGAATATGAGATAACGATTCTTCAAAACAACAATTTTTTTTTTGATATTTTTGTCAGTTCACGAGGCACCCACTAACCGAGTTTTTTCACTTTTCCAATTTGCTTCAACTGCAGAGCGACTGGAGAATGGTTGGTGTTGAGTTCTTCAGCAAATTCTCTTGTAGTTATAAGAGGATCACTTCGATGATTGCTCTCAACTGGTTTTGTCAACTTCCGATGGCCGGCCACTACACTCCTCATCTACAAGGCTCTCCTCTCCTTTGCAAAACTTCTTGAACCACCACTGTATTGTTCGTTTGTTAGCAGTTCCTGGGCCAAATGCACTGTTGATGTTGCATCAACACTACTTTACGACCCATTTTGAACTCGGATAAGAAAATCGCTTGAATTTGTTTTTTGTCTAACATCATCTCCATAGTCTCAAATAAATATCAAATAAACAGCAAATAATAAGTCATTAGCAAAAAAAATAAAGCGAGAAATGTTCATTAAAATGATTTATAACATGATCACATTTATTTAAGAATGTATTCCAATATCAAAAGGCAAATATCAACAATGCTGAAACCAAAATTACTTTTTGCACAAATCTAAGAGTTTGACACCTATTATATGTAGACATTTGGGAGGAAATCAAGCAAAACATGTAAATGTAATTGAAGAAGATGGTCTGCCTTTAGAATATACCCTTTCTTGATAGTGGGATAAAGTTGTTTTGTTGTTATTGTTGTTGTTTTGATAGTCACCTTTTCAATTTAAAATTGAAAGGCAAAAAAAAAAAAAATGCAGCTATTTGGGGAAAATAATTAATCCAGGTTAAAGTAACAGAATCTTTGCCATCATCATTTCAGCCTAATCAGATGTGGAAAACACAATTCTAACTCCAATTCTATGCCAGTATGAGTAAGAAAAATTTGATGCAAAAACACATTTGTGACTAAGAACATTCACTGTCTTCCTTCCTAACTTTATGTGTCTTTCTCGTATTCACTGGCTTGTTTTTCATGGTTTTTTCTTCCTAAAGCAGTAGGCAGAGGCATTCACAGTTATAACCTGTGCATCAAGAACACAGAGAAAGCACTTGAATCCATTTGTTAAATTATTTCTCAGGGTCTCTTTCCTTGCAATATTTTGGTATTTTCTGTGTTCTCTTCATGTTTGGTATTATTTCACATTTCAAACTGTGGCAATTGCCTCCTAAACTGTATATACACATCTTTCTAAATTCTGCCTTTTTAATATAAGGTCATTTCTCTAGATCTCTAATTCCGAGAATCATAAAACAGCATTAAAAGATGGAATATGGAAGAAAATAAGCTCAAAGATAATAAATTCAAATTCCTGTTCAGCGGACAACTTAGAAAAACCCAAGCATGGAATATAGTAGGCTACTATTCGACCAAGAAAAGTGGGAACTCATGTCAGACACATGACCCTAAAAGAACCGATCAAAATAGTTTTACATAGATTGGTATGAAATGAATTAAAAATTCTCTTCTGAGATCGTGAACTTGAATGTTATATAAGCTTTCTGATGATAGAGGTTATCTTTCTAACCTTAAAATAAAAACCTGACAGAATTGTTTTAATGTAGAGGACAGTGGAACTGATAAATGCAAAAAGACACACAGATTCATGAGTTCATTGTTTGAAAGCCTGGATGTAGCCATGCCTGAATCCCTGAACTTTTTATTTATGATAATCCAGTAATTTTTTTTGTTGTTGTGCTAGTTAGTTTTAGTGGATATCTGTCCCTGTAAAGAATACAATACTGACAAAAATGAGATGCATGGAAATGGAGTAGGATGTGAGATCAACTGGAGTCCCACAGAATGATCTAGACCTTGCTGATGGCAATACTGGGTGAGGTTTATATTAAGAAGACAAAGGCAATCAATAAGCTTGCCTGAGTTACTACATACTAAATCTGGGAGCAGCTAAACATAGGATAAGAACTGTGGATATATGCGTTTCCTCTGTTGAGATTTGCACAGTAAGTGGACCATGACCTAAAGTGAAAGTCATCATGGCTTCCTCCATATGACACTGCTGATTTTAGCTCCAATGAGTGTCACTTTTTATTCAGATCTGCATGCTTTTTTATTACTTGTTACTGTGGTACTTATTTCTCCACACAATATCTCATGCATTCTTAAAACATGGAACACTCTTATTTCTTTCATTTTATCAGTAGAAGTCTCATCATTTGGCCGGCCTTCAAGTTCTAGTTCATTTCAACTTTATTACAAACAATAGAGTGTGCCATGATCATTCTTTTATCATTATGTATTTACTACATAATTACAAATAACTAAAACTTCCAAAAGCTTATCATGGATTAGATATTGCACTAAGCACTTTGACTCTTAAAATTTACAACTGTCTTATTATAAGGAGAAGCTTTATAATCAGCACTACAATATTTAAACTTTAAGAAAAAAACAACTAAAATATAATACTTATGTCCTCTATTCAGACACTGAGCTCCTTATGGAAAACAAATAAGTTATAACTTTCTTTTAACTTCAAAGTAGTACAATATTGGCATATGCATGATATTGAAATACATTATACTTTGATCTATGAAATCTAGGGTATTTTTTTCAACAAGTATATCAGTTTCTTCTTCTGTCATACCAAACTACCACAAATATTGATGCTTAAAACAATACGAATGTATTACCCTGGAGTTTCTGGAGGTTAGACATCCAGGTACAGTGTGGCTTAACTGAGTCCTATTCTTAGAGTCTCATGACAGAACTTAAGGTGTCAGCTAACCTGTATTCTTTTTCTGAAAGTATGGGGATGAATTGCTTTTCCAGCTTGTTCAGGCTGTTGGCAGAATCTAATGCAGTGTAGGATAGAGGTCTAGGGTCATCATTTTCTTGCTACCCATTGGGACCACCCTTAACCCCTAGAAGTCTCTTTCAGTCCTTGGAAATACGATCCCACAATTGAAAGCCAACAAAGACAGATCAAATCGTTCTTGCACTTAGAATCTGTGACTTTCTCTGATCCATCTTTTCTGTCTCCAGCCAGAAAAAGTGCTTTGATTTTAAAGACCTATGTGATTAGATCGGAACCACATAGGTCATTCAGGATAATCTCCCTGTTTTAAGGTCTGTAACCAACATTATATCTACCAAGTCCCTTTTGCCATGCCATGTAATATATTCACAGGTTCCATGGAGTAAAAACATGGACATTTTTGATGGACCATTCTGTCTGTCACAACGTGTAATCAATCTTTTCTTTTTCTTTCTTTAAGTCATGTATGGTTTAAAATTTTTTTTTGAATAGGCAATTGAAGTTTATGTTCAAAACAGCTATAATACTACAGATTAAATGAGAGTGAAAGTAACTATTGGCAATGAATACATGTAATATATCTGCTATGAGTTCATCTGTTAAAAAATTTAATTCTGAAAAACAGTATGGTATTCCAATTGGAACATAAAACTTGTTAAAACATTAGGGAAATACTCTTTATGAAGGAAAAATGTACTTGAGTATATTGTATGAAATGTTTTTAAAGATCTTTCAAAGTTAAAGCTTACTGAATTAACTCTTTTTTAGATAGAATTCAGTTATTTTGACAAAGATTAGATACCTTAACTGGTTGTAGTGAAGAAGGCAAATATTAACATTTCTAAAATTGCTCTCAAGAAAGTTACAATTTAATTATAGTGTAAATGGTTATGAAGGAGGTAAAATGAAATCATTAATGTCTTCATAACAAAGATAAAATATTCACTTTATGCCTTTTAAAGTTTCCTTTTCTTTGTTTTTTTTTTTTTTCTATTTAAAATGGCGTTCAACATCTCCTCCTCCTCCAATGGAAAAAAAAAAATCCACTCCTGACCACTGTTAAGTAAAGTTAACAGCAAAGATCTTCGAATGGACAGACTTTAGATCTAATAGGCCCAACCCTTTCAATTTATAGGGCATAACTGAGCCTTTTTACTGCTCTTAAGTTCTTTAAATAATAAGTACTTAAGAACTAATGATTTGCCCAATTCAGTCAGATTCAAAAACTATGTAACACAGTATTACATCTCTAAATAGGCAGATTTAAAAGAAGACCATTTTACTTCACAATTTTGACTTCAAAATACACGAATTGTGCCTATGTTCTACGCTCCCATAGATATTCATTAAGATTCTGAAGTCAGCCGAGTGTGGTGGCTCAGACCTATAATCCCAGCACTTTGGAAGGCCGAGATGAGAGGACTGCCTGAGACCAGGGGTTCAAGACCAGCCTGAGTAACAGGTGAGAGCTCGTCTCTACATTAAAAGTCAAAAAATTAGCCAGGCATGCTGGCTCACACCTATAGTTCCAGCTACTTGGAAGGATGAGGCAGAAGGATCATCTGAGCCCAGCAGGTCTAGGCTGCAGTGGCCATGAGCATGCCACTGCACTCTAGCCTGGGTGAGACTCCAACTCAAAAAAAAAAAAAAAGATTCTAAAACCTACATGTTACTTAACATCTTATGCAGGTTTCAGAATCTTTTTGATTCTGAAACTGTTACTTAAGGTACCCCAGTCACAATGTCAATGATTCAGCATATAATGCAACATTTAATATATCTTAACTTGATTTTGATCCTAAGTGGCGTCTATATTAGTTAAGAAAATTGAAAAGAATTAGGAAGGCAGTTCTTTATGAATGACTTTGTGAACATTATTTAACTACCCTCGAACTCACCCAATAAATGCCACTGAATGCTTATAGTGACAAATTTCTGCGTGCCCTCCTTCAAAAGAAGAAAGAAAAGCCTACAGTTTTCTAAATCTTCACAGGCACATGAATGCGGACAATATAGACGGAGTATAACTGAAAAGAATATAGTCTCTATTTTGGTATTAGCGATTTAGAATATTTTGTGTGAATCTGATAAATAAGCATTAAAGGCAGGGCTTCTGTGAATTCAGGTTTTAATCTGGGCAGAACACTATGTTTAAAGTTGCAGTGTGACTATATAATAGTAATTCCCCAGTCACAAAAGATAATTCAAGGATGAAAATAATGAAAAACTATTGTTTTGATATTATTTTGTATTTATGCATTTACTATAAGTTATTTAACAAGGAAAGAGCAGAACATTCTAGAAATGACATACTTTTTTAAGGCAAATATTTTTGACTTTCCGGTGTATGGCTTTTATTCACATCAAATAGGTGTTTGCTGACTTGACAGATAGTTCTGGCATAGCAGACTATTCACAACACATACTTTTATGAATCAAGATTCAAGATGAGAATGAAACCCATCACAAGACTGCCTTTCTATTGAGTCATCAAGCTGGTAGCCTAGGGCAAATGAAATCTTAGAAAATGTATTGCTTGCAGAGTTTGGCCCAAGGGTCAAGTTAGCAGGTGGGAGTTTTTTATTTTGCCTTGTTTTGTTTCGTTTTTAATCTCAGCTGCAAGATTGGAGGTTTGTTGGGGCATGGCGTTAGCCAGATCATTATGGTACCCAACTGTTCTTACAATTGTTTTAGCTTCAGACATGTGTGCATGTATGTGTGAACACAAATATTTTTAAGAACAGTTTCCTTAAAGATTTAAGTCTTTATCATGGAGATCATTTTTCTTAATGGGGATGAAAGACCCCAAAAAGCCTGCCTTTGCGTTCATTTTGTAAGTAAGCAACATCCATAAAAAGCATTTTTTCACCCAATTGTCAAATAAAAACAAAAAAATCAAACACACACATAGCTATCTGTTTTTGTTAGTATTTTTTTTTACAAACCCCAGGCTAATATTGTATGCTTCTTCCTTTCTACCTTTATTCTCTGAGGTTCACATAAATATTTTTCTAAATCTTTTCATTTCTCCACGTTTACGGATCTTTTCTTTTAAGAAGAGAAGTCTATTTTAAAAATCCATGCTCATCTAAAAACTCTTCTATTTTTTCTGACTTGCGTTAGCGTTGTCAAAATTAATTTTTTTGAGAATCCATTCTTAAGTCATTTATTTTCAAATCACCATTTATGTTGCTAAAATGTAGTGCTCTTATTTCTTGGACTCTCTACTCTGGCCTCTTTTGAGAGGGGGATTGTATTTCCACATTTATTATTAAATTGCATTTTATTATAGAGATGTGGGGTATAAGTGAGGATTAATTACATAAGTAGACTGCATGCAGGTGAAGTTTGGACTTTTACCTAGCCCACACTTTCCCTAACTGGACCAGGTATCCTTTGTGTTGCTACATAAACACCCATCTTCCTTCTTTCCTCCCTCCCTTAGCAGTGCCCAGAGACTACGGAGCCCTCCCTTGTGTTAATGTGAATAAAGTTCAGGGCTCACTTATGAGAACATACAATATTCAGTTCTTTGTTTTTGTGATAGATCACTGAATTTGATGGTCTCCAACTCCATCCAATTTGCTGCTAAGTCCATGATTTTGTTTTTCTTTATGGCTGTGTAATACTCCATTGTGTATATGAATCACATTTTATTTATTCAGTCTGCTTTCAATGGGCAGTAGGATTGATTCCATGTTTTTGCCATTGTGAATAGTGTGGCAATAAACATGTATGTGTGGATGTCTTTTTGTGAAAGATTCATGTTCCTCCAGGTATATTCCCAGGAGACGTATTGCTGGATTGGATAAAAAGTCAATTTATAACGTCAAGATTAATTATAAAAATTTTTTCACATCCCTTCAGTCACAGAGTAAAATGACTTTCATTTTTTGCTTAATTCCATTCAACAAAAAAAGAATTTTTTTTTTTTTGGTCTCTTGCATTAGGTTTTATTTATTTATTTATTCTAATACATATTTTTATTTTAAAATTGTGGGGTACAGTTAAGGATTAGGTATACAAATATGTATTGTGTAGGTACCCCTGTTGATCAGGTGTTCCTCCCTCCGTCCCCAGACAGATATTGACTACCATTAATCCCACCTCCCTTCCCTTCCTTGCCCTCCCATAGTTTCCCGTCACTGTCGATCCTTTTCTTATAGTATTATGATAGTTATTCAAGGTAAACTTATGAGTGAGAACATGTGATACTCAGATCTTTGTTTCTGCAAAGCCAAAGAAACCATCAAGAGAGCAGGGAGACAGCCCACAGATTGGGAAAAAGTATTTGGCAACTCCATGTCTGACAAAGGTCTAACATCTAGGATCTACAAAGAACTCAAATGTGTTGAAAATAAAAAAAAAACCCCATTGCAAAGTGGGCAAAGGACATGAACAGACACTTCTCAAAAGAAGACATATGAGTGGCCAACAGATACATGAATAAATGTTCAACCTCACTAGTTATTAAAAAATGTGGTACATATACAAAAAAAGAATTAATGGCTAAAAGGGAAGCTGCAAGAATTCTCAGTGTCTGAATGAAGTTTTGATATTATCTAGTTGAATCTGTATTTTTACACATACAAAGAATGAAATGGCTTGTATAAAATCACATAGACAACATATATATTTATGCTCAGCTATTTGATTCAATACATAATGTTATTTCTGACCAAAATAATGTTATGTTTGAACTTCTAAAAAGGGACAAAATATATATTGGGGATAGCCAGAATTTACAAGAGCATATTTTACAAACTTATGAAAACACATGTAAATAGAATGATTTTTTTTGTCTGCAGAATCTTTTACCACAATGTTGTCATCCTTAAGAATTAGGGGAGAAAGTTAAAAATAGTTAGGGGAGAATGTGGTTGAGTATTACCAGATTGGAAAAATAATAAAAAACAACATGGTTTGGAAAGTCAATTGAAAACAATTTTGAAGATCTATTACAGAATTAATTCCTCAAAAAACTGGCTGCCATTCTATGTAGACATGATTCGGTATAATTTTCCAGGCTGGGATTGTGTCTTTAAAGCACTAAAGCTGAACTAGACAATTTCATACAGTTGCGTACTTGATGAAATGAAATTCCCATTTGCTTCTCATTACCTCTGACATGAGCACATGTAGCTACAGGATGTCTATTGTAATTATGATTAGGGCTTCAAAAACAAACAAGAAAAATTTCCATACTAACGAGGAAATGCTGAAAAACCACATGCCACAAACTTTGAGATATTTATCATTAAAAAGAAAAAAACTTACATTGTAAGCTCAATGCCAAACCCTAAGCTTGAAACAAAAATTATTCTAAATTGTAAGAACAAGAGCCCTCATGAGAGAACCAATTAAGCAGGTCATAAAGTGGTTTTAAATCATACATGGATTTCAGGACGTTATTTAAGAACCTCATTAGAACCCAAAGGCTGTTTAGCATGGTGAATCCAAGGGAAATTTGCTCCAAGCATCACGTCCTCTTGAGTAGTTATGTAAGAATGAACTGGAGCAAAGCTATAGCTTATTTCAAACTAGGACAACAGAGACAGGAAAATAACCATCATCGTTTCACCTAATTGGTAGATGCCATAACAAACAAAAAAGATGTTCTGAATCAAACAGTGATTTTAGCTCTGACGCATTCCCCGATCATCTGCAGGTTAATAGATATCTGAGTTAACGAAGTATAACTGAGTAAGTGTAAACATTATTTTGGTCTCTCTGATTGAAATAAAGTGTGGAAATAAAGGTCCAAACATTTCTGCATGTATACCAAATCTTCATTTGAACAATTTACAGATGGACAAATCATATTTACTAACTCTAACCAAAAATTATAATGTTTCAGATGAAAGGGTCACTTGGAAGTCTCTAAATATATTTTTCTAAGTGAAATAATAAAAGAAAGCTTCTATGAGCTAAAAACAAAACAAAACAATAACAACAAAAAAACAGACTTCTGTCTTTAGGACAACAGTATTCATGTAATGCAAGAAAAAACTATAACAAAAGCTTTTACAAAATAATCCATTCATCTACTAATTCATTCAAATATGTAAGATGCTGAAAGTATCTTGATGAGGCTTATATTCTAGCAAGAGAAAATACAATAGATTAGTAAATTATATTATAGGAGATAATGAATGCTAACAAGAAAAATAAAACAAGTAAAAAAAATGCTGGAAGGTAAGGCTGGTTTGCACTTTTAACTAATATGGTCAGGGACGGTCTCCCTGAGAATGCAATATTGAAGGAAAGACTGAAAGTTGTGATGGAAAGACCCTATAAAATCTAAGTGAAAGCATTCCACATATAAATATAACCTATGTTTCATTGAAAAATACATACTCATATTTTAGTGAGGGTTTTTAATGTCAAGAAAAGATACAAAAATCATTAAAAAATCCTGAAAGAAAAGCAGAGTATGTAACAAAAGGTAATGCAAAATACCAAACTTTTCCTTCTCAAGTACAAATAATGGAATGCTATAGAAGATATTGACAAAGTCTAGATGAAGAAATTTTGAATACAAAAATTCCAGTAGAGCTAAGGGAGTTATTCATGTCTGACAATACCTGTAAGTCATTTTTACTCATGCTGGAATTAAGAAATTATTAAATTATTAAAATACCTGAAAAATACTAAGAATATATGTTGAAGAAAATAGATTAAAAGTTGAATCTGGGAGACCTAAAAAGTGGAAACTTACTGTTTAAGGGTAAAAAACCAGTTTAATGAAAATAAAACATTGAAACTGTATTTTATTTTTCAATAAATAGTTATTGTGAATATAACAATAGCAATGTCAATATCAAAATGATGTTTAAGGGCAAAAAGTGTTCATTTCTCTTGTCCTTGGTTCCCTGTTGACACTTATTCAAGGGTAATGCTTTCTTATATTTCGGATTATCACTGTCTTTGTTGGACTTTGTACTTGGGAGAAAGCATTTTGGGGAATAATCAAATGATTGTTTAAATAATATATTTCAGATAGCTTTGTGTAGTGCAATATGTTACTACCATTCTTTGCTTCCTTAAACCAAATATAATATTTGAGATTTTGTGGGCCACTTAGATAATTTTATGATGGAAGGACTGGATGCAAATTCTTGCAAGGATACCTTACTTTAAATATGCATATAAAGACAAATAAAATGTTACATACATATATATATATATATATATATATAAACACGTGCTGGGAGTGGTGGCTCAAGCCTTTAATCCCAGCACTTTGACAGGCTGAGGCAAGAGTATTGCCTGAGCTCAGGGTTTCAAGACAAGCCTGGGCAACTTGGTGAGACCTCGTCTCTATACTAAATTAAAAAAAAAAAAAAAAGCTGGGAGTGGTAGTGTACGCCTGTAGTTCTGGCTACTTGGAAGGCTAAAGTGGAAGGATCTTCTGAGCCCAACAGGTCAAAGCTTTGGTGGCCGTGAGCGTGCCACTGCACTCCAGCCTGGGTGACAGAGCAAAATTCCGACTCAAAAACAAAAACAAAAACACATGCTCATGCATATACCTATATACACATACATATATTGTATACATATATACACGCATCTATATATGTATTGAGAGAGAGAGAAAGAGAGAAACACAGAGAGATATATCAGAATAAATTAAGGCATTCTGGTTAAAGCTGCAAAACTTCATTTAAGTTACTTTTTTTTTTGCTATTCACTTATAGGCTATTCTACAGAATAAAAATCAATAAAGTGAATATTAATTTTCTGTTATTTTGGGGAAAATTGCCACTAGGGGATGCATATGAATAATTATCTAATGAGAATGGACAATTAGGTATTCTCTACATAATACAACAACTTTACAGATGTCTCTTGGAGTTAATAAAATAGATACATGACACTCAACTTTTATCTTTAAAGGAAGTAAAAACAGATCTATAGAATAAAAATCACTAAAAGTTTAGAGAATAATTTCTCTGACAGAGAAGATATAAAATTTTCAGAAAAGATTTTATGCTCATCTTAGCTTTTAGAAACTTGAAAACACTCCTTGAGCAATTTCAACTTCTTCAGGTGTTTTCATCCAAGGGAAGTTTGGAAAGATTTTTACCTGCAGGGTTTAAAAACACTATATTCTGTAATACAAATCACCACTTATGCATCTGAGCTTTTTACCACTGTATTCAGGAAGTTCTTTCATTGAGGAGCATTCCAAAATAACTTTAAGCAGGATGAGATATCATTTAAATGCATACACAAACACACACAATTGCTGTTTTGAAATAGTTTCAAAGGCAGCTAACGCAAATTGCCAACATCAGTCAAAAAGAAGCAGGTTCAAAGACAAATAATGATATAACACAAAGGAGAAGCCAAATAGAAGGCAAAGGAAGATGTACTTCAGTCTGACATCCTTAAACACATGTGAAGAACTATTGCATCATCAGGATTGGTGGTGATATTACAGATCAATTTTCTGAATAACAGTTGCAGACATCACAAGCTAGAATCTGAGAGCTGGAAAACTCTCCATGGGTATGTGCAGTGAATTGCGGGGAGGAGATATTATAGCAATACCCAGCATGATGAAGGCAACACTTCTGCCTTTTGAACACCATGGGCTGAAGATGGTCATCTTCAGAGACTAGGAGTGGAGGTGCTGGAAGGAAATAATATTTTTTAAAATGCAAACTGGTAAAAGCCCATGTATGCATTATGGGCATAATTTGGAAATGACAGAAAATTTAAAAATAGCAGGCAAAAATGAATAAATGTGTACAAGTAGATTTTGTCTTTATATATGGGAAAACGAATCGTATATTTCTTTTTTACTTTTTGTGGAACACACAAGGGAAAAATGCCCAAGGGCAGGCAGAATAAATGAGAAAAATGAAATGACAGAAAGAATTAAGTCTCAAGTGACTTGGCTAAGCAAATTTAAATGTCTTGCTGAGTTCTTAAAGTTAAAAAAAAAGATTTATGTTTGTTCTGTTTGTTTGTTTTCTCTCCTTGGGATTTTGGTCAGTACTTGTTATTTGTATTCTACTATTGGACACAGTTTTTGTTTACTTGCTTTTATTTTTATTAAAGTTAGTAAATCCTTTTAGGTGCATTTGACAGAGATTTACATTCCTATATCCAGTGGGACACATATGACATTTTTCCCTAGAGTTTATTGGCAGAGATGATGAGCATTTCCTTTTTCTTTGGGTTATTTAATAATTATCCAGTAGAATTAGATAGATCATTCTATGTTGTTTGGCTATCATAATGCAATATCGTTAAAGTTGAAATGATTTGGAATCAGTCTTTAAGAAAAGTGGCTATCAGATTGCATTTTCCTATGATGCCCCTTATTCGTTTTAGAGTTTTGTCCTGAATTTTTAGTATAACATTTTCTAGTACTGGTAAACTTGGACACAAGAATAATCTGACTTCCTGGTTGTATGCATATCATCCTGACACCTGATTTTCCTAAGGGGATTCATGATTGCACAAAGCTGCCAAGTTATTACAGTCCTTCATGAAAGATTGCCTGAAGTGATGTCACAACATCAGACAACCAGTTCTAGTTGACACTGAAACATCACTTCCAGAAAACGGTTGCTTTGGGCATATTTTTATTTCGCCTGTGACAACTCCATATAATCATCTAAGTGACATACCTGTGGAAACAACATTAATCAACATCTTAGTCTATTACTCTTTCTATTTAGTAATTATTCAGTATCTATCCAGTTTTTTCATGCTAAACATTCCTATCAAAAATTAATACACAATGTTTTAGTCCCTTGCCTTTAATAACAGAACAATAAAAGAGGTTTATTTTCCAGATCTGCATAACTAACAGACAAAAGAATTCTGAAAACTCCTTTTACGACTATATTTTCAGTCAACTTATGTAACAAAAGAAGCCAGAATATACCTCAATAATAAAAAATACATGTTTGCAAGAGTAAAATAGTGAATGAAAGATAAATTTTTTAAAGGAGACAACACACAAATAAAGAGGATTAATGTACTACATTGAAATACTAAGATAACTACATTTACATTGCTTGTCAACAGTATAAGACACAGGAAGGTCAAGGTAATACTCATGAATTATTGGTCTCCAAAATAATTACCACGCTTATATTTGTTTCCTCAAAAGGATATTTTTTTCAGCAACTCTAAACTGTGATGGCTCATCACTTCTTACTAAACAAATTTCGAGAATATTCTATTCAGTATTTTTCCTTATAATTGTACTATATGTCTTCTAGGTGAAAAGTCCTCGATCACATTATTCTAAAGAAGAAAAAAGGTTTTTGACACTCTCATCACTATCTCTCCTTTTGACAGTCCCAACAGAGCCTAACATCGCTGCCTGAGTTTTCTCTCCTGACAGCAAGCCAAGCCAGTCACCAATTCAAATGACAGATAGAGGGGTCGTGGAGTGAAGAAGCGAAAGGCTAAGTTTACACAATAGCTTGAAAATATTTCTCACGGCATAAAATGGAATATTTCGTAGATCAAAACAATGTATTCTAAGTGTTTTGTCTTAAATATCCAACTCTATCCAATCCAGTCTAATTAGTATTCCACCATCTCACCTCAGTTTATTGCTTTTTTCACAATTCTTTAGAATTGCATAAATTATCATTCGATATCACTTCATCTTAGGGAAAAAAGTGTGTTGCAGGATGTCCTAAAATTTGTACCCATGAGACTACCCTGGGTTTCCCAGGTAAGCTCTGAATTCGATAACTATTGCTGTTATAAGACAAAGAGAAGACACAGAGAGAAGAGGAAATATACAGAAGAGAGAGGCAAGCTTTAGAAGGAGGCAGAGATTGGGGTTATGTTAGTTTCAGCCCAAGAATGTCTGGAGGCCCTCAAAATCACAAGAAAGGAGTCATGATTATACCCAAGAGCCTTTGGAAAGAGCACAACCCCAGTGACACCTTGATATTGGACATCCAGCTTCCAGCACTGAGGAAATACATTTTTGTTTTGTCAAGCCACCATGTCGGTGGCAGGTTGTTACAGGACATTAACACAGCATTGAATTACTCTAGTAGAGATCATATGCAATAACCTGATAATATACAAGAGAAGGTATGCACTAAATAAAGCATTAAAATATGACCTGACTAGTGTTGAGGGAAGTATGAGACCGCTTTAATATTCATCGAGACATTTGTTGCTTAAATCTATGCATATGTAGATTGTTAACTATAGTTATCACTAAAAAATAAGCATAGTTATTATTATAAACAAATAATATTAACAATAGAGAAAGACTATAAAATTAACAGTATACTTGGAGAGGAAGAAAGGTAAATGTTTCCTCATGTATCTACGTATCTATTTTATATACTGTTTCTCTAAATAGACAGATATGGCCTTATGTTTCCTGGGGCTGCGGTAACAACTTACCAGAAATGGAGTGGCTGAAACAAAAGAAATGTATTATATCACAACTCTGGAGACTGAAAGCCTGAGATCAAAGAATTCTCAGGGTCATGCTCCTTCTGAAAATGCTGGAAAGGACCTGTTGCCCACTCCTCACCTAGCTTCTGCTAGTCTTTTGGCTTGTGGCAGTATAACCCCTACACAGTGTTCTCTCTGTGTCCGACTGTTGCCTTTTTCTAAGGACACTCATAGTAGATTAGGATCCACACTAATGATTTTATCATAATTTGATCATCTGCAAAAGACCCCTTTTCCTAACTAGGTGCCATTGACACATTGACTGATTTTGGGGGGTTAGAATTTCAACATCTTTTACAGAGTCCCAGTTAATTCCATAGCAGTGCCCAGCTTAATAACAATTAATTGAGCTGTGAAGGTTATGTAACGGGGAACATATGTAACGGGGAACAGAAGATAAAGATTTTCCAGTTAATTAAAAATATTTTTTATTTTCTTGAGTCAGGGTCTGTTGCCCAGACTGGAGTGCAGTGGCATGATCACAGCTTACTGCAGCTCCAATTCTTGGACTCAGGTGATCCTTCTGTCTCAGCCTCCTGAATAGCTGGAACTACAGGCATGCACCACCACACTCAGTTCGTTTTTTATTTTTATTTTTTTTTGTAGTGATGATTTCTTACTATGTTACCCAAACTGGTCTCTAACTCTTGGACTCAAGCATCCTCCTACCTCCACCTCCCAAAGTAGATACTGAGATTACAGACATGAGTCACCATGCTTGGCCTAAAATATAGATACATACATATTTAATATTTATCTAATATAACAATAAAATGTATATTTTATATTATATATTTGTATACTTTAAAACTCAAATTATATATATAAGTATATACTAGTGTATATATGTATATATAAAAAATTTTAGTTTCAAAGTATACAAATATTGTCAATGTGTAGCACACACAGCAGAGTCACGTATTTGCACAAGACAGTTCCTCTGTTTTTTTATAACTAAGCTTATTTTCTCTCTTAAGCTACTAATCTGGAGTGTAGCTGGGTGCTGAAGGAGAGGTCAACTGAGGAATTATCAAGTTGTGAACCAGCAGCATCTTTGATTTAAGGCAGTCTCATTTGGGCAACTCAGTCTTTCAGAAGCATTCACGCTGTCTCAGGTTTTCTTCCCATCTGAGCAGTTTTCTGAGAGATATGAAATAGAGTTCCAGCATGTTTTGCAGAAGGTGGGAGACATAACAGCCTCAAATCATATGAGACTTAGCTCATTTCTAGTACCTGCTGTAGCCTGATTGCTCTGCCCCGCAAGAGTATCCACCAGTGAAGACTGAAGTTGATGAGATTGTGGTAATTCTTGGGGTTGAATACAAGACAGTGGTCTCCTCTGTGACTTGTCTCTATCTTTGCCCTTTCTGATTTCTCTGAATCTAGTCACATTTCCTACCCAGTCTCTGGCTAGTTTACCTCATGACAGCCGTTATGAAATTGACCACATCTGTCACTATAGCTATCCTGGGCATATCAACAGGCTCTCAATTCAGCTAAATTTTGCCTCTGCTGTGAACCATGTAGAAATTTCTGGCACATTTTTCATGTCAAAGGGACTTCAAATGAGCAAACTTGGGCCAGGCCCTCTGTGACCCCATAGCCCATTGTCATATTTTACCATACTGTAACTTCCTTATGCTTGCATGAGACTGGTTTGCACAATGTAACCCAGCCTGTGATCAAAATAGAGAAAAGGGGCACAAAACCTTTCTGGATTTGCTTAATATTGACAATTCTGCTTCATTCCACTAATAATTCAATGAATAGAGGCATCGTGATACTAGCATTCCAGTGTTCCTCTTTGTCCATCTTCTTTCTGGGATCATTGTTTACAAAAAAGGGATAATATTTATTTTCAACTCAACTCGCCTGGCTGAAGTGCTTCTTTGAAGATGTCCTTTTTCTCTGAATGCAAGTTTATGCCAAGGCTAGCCCTAATTGGTAGAAGGAGTATGATTTAAACAATAAGAATTCATTCTAAATCTGTTGATGTGAAAGTTGACTCTTGATATGAAAGCATAATGGGGACAAGATCAAACTAGTGATTGCCAAAGACAAAGTGAATCAGTTTGATTCCCGAGAATACATTATCCCAAATACTTTTAAATAATGCCAAAATGCGTTTTCACGTTTATAGTATGAATCTCTATGTTTTTCTCATCTTCTTTCTACTTTTGTTTCCTTCCCTCTTACGTTTGCTCAACAAATACGTATCTAGAGATTATGATCCGGTTACTGAACTAGATACTGAGAATACCAAGTGTATAAAGCCTACCATGTGTCCTCAGATATTTCATAGACTAGAGTGAGTTAGAGACATGAGATTTTAATTAAATGTAATCTCAGTTGGCTAAGTATTCGTATTGCTTCACCTAGTATAATGAGGCACCTTGAATAATAGCTGATTTAATTCCTTAGTTTTTCAGGTTTAGTGAAATATGCTTGTCTCAGGCCAGCAAGTTGAACAAATAACTGATAAAAGGGAAGTGATGTCAGCAAGATGGAAGACTAAGAGATTCCAGCCTTCATCCTGGTGCAAAAACAGGACAGTTATTCAAGAATAAAAATAGTTCTGGGAGAGTTCAGGAATCCAGCCGAGAAGCTGTGGCAACACAGTGGAACGATAGCAACAACAAACAAATTTTTAAAGGGAGAATAACCGCTCATAAAGGACAGAAAGAATAATTTCATTTTGCCTGTGCTATCCCATCCCCCCTGGCCAGCACAGTTTGGCTAGAGCAAGCCTCCCAGTCTGCGAGTTCCCCTGATTGGGAAGGTAAGAACAGAGCAAATCACCTGCTTCCACGGTCTTTGAAAGCACTGCCTGAAGGACCCACTTTGGTTTCGTCGCACCCAGATTGCAGGGGAGAAGGGCATCACTGTGACATTTGGAGATGACCAGGAAAAAGAAGGGAAGGGGCTACCCGTATCAACCATGTGGTGAGTGCCACCATGATACTCAGTGGCCCGCTTGGAGGAGGACACCTGCAGCTCTCACTGCTGATGACCACAATAGCCATGGCAACTGTTGCAAACCCCCTAGATGAGGAGCTACCATTGTGCTACTTTAAGCTGGAACGTAATTTTCTCTCCACCCTTAATGGTGAGCATGTCCTAACTATGGACTCCTATTTATTCCATGCATACCCAGCTCTGATTTCTGGTTCTGCAGCTGCTTTGCATGGACTCACACCCTGGACACAGGCACCACCACCATGTCAGACACACTCGTATCCCAAACACAGGCACCACTGCTGCAGCAGGTGAGCCTGTGTTCTGAACCCTACAGCTGCAGTCATTTGACATGTGCTTATGTTTCAGATTTTTACCTTGTGGAGGCTCCTTATATATTCCTGTACATCAGACACTGATACTAGTGCCACTGTGAGCACGTCTCTGTGTCCGACCCTGTGCCAAAAGGAATCCCCTTAAACATAATTTCCCTTTAAAGGGACAAAGAGAATAGAAGGACTCCAGCAACCTTGACCACCAAGGATCTCAATAGCCCTTACCACCATTGTAGACAATTGCGTCTTCACCTGTCAAGAACTCCCACAGTCTGCAAATGCTGATCTTAATGAACATTACTGCATGGACACTATGCCACTGCACCCTCTCCAAAGCTGGAACTGCCACAACCCACCCAGTTAGCACCTTTGCACCCACCCTTAGGTGAAGGTCTTGGCCCATTGAATTCTGTCCTTAAAGACTGGATGAGGTTACTATTTCTTCAGATGTATAGACATCAACATAAGTCTAGAAGAAACATGAAAATGTAAGGAAGCCGGGCTTGGTGGCTCAGCCTGTAATCCCGCGCCTTTGGGAGGCTGAAGTAGGTGGATTGCCTGAGCCTGTGGTTTGGAGACCTGCCTGGGCAGTGAGACCTCATCTCTACAATAAAATCACAAAATCAGCCGGGCGTGGTAGCGCATGCCTGTAATTCCAGCTACTTGGGAGGCTGAGGCGGAAGGATCGCCGGAGCCCAGCAGGTCGAGGCTGTGGTGGCCGGGAGCGACCACTGCACTTCAGTCTGGGTGACAGAGTGAGACTCCAACTCAAAAAAAAAAAAAAAAAAAAAAAAATGTAAGGAAAACTTACATCACCAAAAGAATGTAATCATCTTCCAATAATATGCCAAAGAAATGGAGACCTACAAATTGAAAAATAATTGGAAATAATCATCTTTAAGAAGCATAGTTAGCTAGAAAACACAGACATCTAAACATCAAGAAAGCAATATGTGAACAAAATGAGTTCAGCAAACAGATTACAATTGTATAAAAGAATTAAACAGTAATTATGAAACTGAAAAATACAATGACTAAAATAGAAATTCAGTTGAGAATTTCAACAGCAGACTCAAGCAGAAGAAGATTGGGAAATATGAAGACAGATTATTTAAGATTATCTAATCAGAAGAACAGTGATTTAAAACATAATTTTTAAAAGTGAAGTAACTATATTATGGAACATCACTTTGCAAAAATGTTTACAGAAGAATACAGGGCTGAGTAAACATCAGAAGTGAAAGTCTTTCCCACTGCCACCGAATAGAAAAAAAGTATACCAAATATGAAGTCCTACAAGGAGAAGAGAAAAAGACTAGAAAGCAAATATTAAAAATTAATGACTGCAAAATTCTCAAATTTGGAAAAAGAAATATACCCCCCAAATGCCCAAATAATTCTAAATAATCTGAACATTAAGAGATCTTCACAGAGATACATTGTAATCAAATTGTCTAAGTTAAAAATGAGGGAATTTTGAAAGCAGAAAGAGAAGAATAAATGACCACATATTTGGAAGGAAGGGACTCCCCAAATCCAGAAGCTATTTATAAAAAACTTTGCATTTATTCTGATATTTTTTCACTTCAGTCACCTTCAAAGTACTTCCCATTTGATGTAGTACACCTGTAGAGATGCTTTTTCCAATGCTCAAAATAGTTTTGAACTCATCAATTTTGATGCCTTTTAGTTCTTCTGTCTTTTTTGTTTCACTCTGTCTGCAATTGTAAAACCTTTCCCTTTAAAGAAAATTTTCATCCAGGGAAATTAAAAAAAGGTCTCTTGGGGGAAGACCGGGTGAATAGGGAGTGTGGGGCATTCCATTTTGGTCAAAAACTGCTGAAGACTCAGTATGTGTGGGCAGGAGTGATTGCAAATCACCCATCATGAAAAGAGTAAACGTGTTGAAAGAATCTCCCCCCCAGAAAAAAAAAAATTAACTGAAACCAAATGCTACCACTCACAAAAACGCTAGCTAGTACACTGATGCAGGTGGGTTCCTCGAACACTCATCCAGTGGGAGAAACCTGTACTATATAAGAGGCTCATTCTCCAAAAAATAATTTTGTTTTGGGGGGATGGGTTCCCCCTCGTATAAGGAAATCATACATGATCTGCAGATTTCTCAGCAGAAACTTTGCAAGCCAGGAGAGAATGGGATTACATTCCCAATATACTGAAAGAAGAAGAAGAAAAAAAAAAACCTTGCCATCTAAGAATTGTATACCCCCCAATATTATGCTTTATAAATAAGGCAGATGTAAAGTCTTTCTCGGACAAGCAAAAACTGAGAGAGTTCATCACCACGAGGCCTGCCTTACAAGAAAATGCATAACAGAGTTCAACAAAACACTAAAACTCACTAAAGAGATATTTGAAAGCATATATCTTTCCGGTAATGTAAGCCTTTAGATATTTGTGATTCTGTAACGGTTACTATATTCTGAGTGTTTGTGTCCCTTAAAATTTATATGTTGAAAACATCACCAATATGATAATGTAAAGAATTGTGTCCTATGGAAGGTGATTAGCTCATGAGGGCTCTGTCCTCATGAATGGGATTAATGCCTCAAAGACCTGACATGCTCCTGGCTTGTTCCCTTCTACCATGTAAGAATACAGTGAAAAGATGCCATCAGTTAACCACGAAACATACCCTCACCAGACACCAAATCTTCTGGTGCCTTGATCTTGGAGTTCACAGTCTCCAGAACACTGAAATAAATTTCGTTCATTCATAAGCTACCCAGTATATGGTATTTTGTTATAGAAATCTAAGTACATTTAGACAGAAGTGGTTACTGAGAAGTAAATGTGCTAACTCCACGTGGTTGCAAGTAATATCTAAAAATGTGGAAACAATACTGGAACTGGTTAATGGGAAGAAACTGATAGAGACTGAAGTGTGTGCCAGGAAAAGCCTACATTGCCATGAATGGATTTTTAAGGGTGATTTTCGTGAGGCCTCAGAAAGAAAAGGGTGAAGTTCTAGAGGAAAACACTGAATTAAAAAATGGCAAATATAGTCTCTCTTTTGATCTCCAAGGTTATATATGCATTGGAGCATTTTATAAAATGTTGTGAAACTACATCTATTGCTAAAGATAACTATATCTATCTCTAAAGATAACTGCAGATATTTTGGTATAACATCATGGAGTTTTTTGATACAAAAATAAAATATCTAAAGAAACATATAGATATATAGAAAAACCATGAATATAAATGTAAGCTAAGTAAATATACCTACATAAAACTTTCTTATATCATGAACATCTTTCTATATTGATTCATATTTTTGAAAAATATAATTTTTTAAAAGAAAACATATTATTTCAAATAGATACCTGGCATTTTGTCATTCAATTATAAGAAACAGGTAAATTACTTCAAATTTTACTACTTAAATATTCTGATAAAATTACTTTTATTCTAATGGCATTGAAGAACTGTGATTGTTTATTTAGAATAAAATACAAGAAGTAAAATTACTGGGCCTTTGCACAAAAATGATTTTTCTAATTAAATATAATTTTCTCAATATTTAATTGAAATACATACTCTCCCAACTTTAGCTTGGCTTTAAATGTACTTGAAAATCTAATTCTCAGATGTGTTTTCCAGACCTTTCTTCCTTTTATTTTCCACAAAACTTAAGTGTTTTTCAGTTTTCTATACATTTACGATGTTTATATGTATCTTTGGTGATTATTTTACTCTTACTCATTTGTCTTTTTTCCCATGAGTAGTATGTTATGTCCTATTTCTTCAAAGCATACTTTAAAAGTAATTTTTTAAAAACTCCTCTAAAACTTTTTCTTGATTTGTTTTTTGCTGAGTCATTTCTGTAATACTTTCTTCTCTCTCTACCCTGCACTTGAATGATTGGAGTCTGTGTCTTTTATCCCTTTATGCACAAAAAAATCTCAAGTACTTGCTGCAAAAATAAATTAATTATATCTTTATGTTACTGAAAATTACAAGGTCCTTTGATCTCAGTATACTTCCTACTTGTGATAATTTATTCTGTTGCAAGTAAATAACTTGCAAAAAAGAAAAACCCATATCAATTTTGTTAATTTGAACTATGTGAATCATAGTACATGTTCATTAAATTATTTGCTATGATGTTCTCAAATATCAGGACACTGTCAAAATCAAGTGTAGCAAGATGCCCAGTATTTAAAGCTCACTAATGATAGAATTTAGTCTTGCAACCATAATTTATTCATTTTTGAATATTAGTCATATCCAATGATGATATTTGGATATCCATATCAAAATTAAGTCAGTTTATACATAATTCATTGAGAGAACAGGTTAGAAATCAACATTAATAAATTATACTATTCACTATTTTATACTGCAAATATTAATACATATTTTATAAAAAATACTTTTGGAAAAATATCTTGAAGGAGGAAAAATATCTATCCTTATCATTTTATTTTTAATAGCAAAGAAATGGTTTTGCTTTCAGGCTTTTTTCTTTTTTGAGTTGGAGTCTCACTCTGTCACCCAGGCTGTAGTGTAGAGGGACACTCACAGCCACTGCGGCCTCCACCTGCTGAGCTTAGGCAATCCTTCCACCTCAGGCTTCCAGGTAGCTAGAACTACAAGTGTGCACTACCATGCCCAGCTTATTCTTTTATTTATTGTAGAGACGGGATCTCACCAAGTTGTCCAGACTGGTCTCGAACCCACATGCTCAGGCAATCCTCTCAGCTTGGCCTCCCAAAATGTTGGAATTAAAGGCTGAGTCACCACACCCAGCCAGAACAGACTCTTTTAATAAAGTTTTCATTAGTATACATTTTATTTTGAGTTTTGCTTCATCAGTTATTCTTCCCAACTTTCTACTATTTTAGAGTTTTTAATTGGTGTAATAAAGCAATTGATTTGAAGAGGAAATACATTTTATATCAACATTTCATAAGATAAAAATTTCTTTCCTCTTCTGTAGAATTGCTCCCTTTATCAAAAAAAGAGCATAGATGAAAACAGAATTCAGGAGATATTTTTCTGGAGAGTGAAGACAGTTTATAGAGTACATACTAAAAATAAACAGGAGACATTATTTCTACCTGTAATAGTAAGTAGCCATATATAGAAATATATTTGTGAGTACCAAATGAAACAAAGGTACATAATTTTCCTGATTCAAGTTTTTCGTGTTTTTTCTTCCAATTTTCATTCATTAGCCTCTTCCTTTTAACCTGTTTTATGTGTCTAGAATAAGAATTGTGATATATAAAGTGTAATACCAATTGTCTTGTGTTTGCTTTATAGATATCAATTCTATTTATTTCTTTCTGGGAAGATGCAAGTATATACAAATTCACCTGTTTATGGAAAAGAAGAAACGTGACAGAGAAAGACAGAGATAGACATAGAAAGATAAAGGAAAAAAGCAGAATTTATATACTATGGGAAAAGAGTGCCTTTATGTTTATATCCATTTGACTACTAAATGCTCAATAGACAGATACAGAGTCCTTTTCTCTAGCATATATTATCTCATATATCTCTTTAAATTATATAGATTTATGGCTATTACTTAATTTTGTCTCTATTAAAGCATGGACATCAAGTGATGCCAAACTTCTAATAAGTAGTAATTCACTATCATTTTTATAAAGATCCCTAAGGTTTTTGTCTTTGTTGTTTTTTATTAGTGCATCACTGTGAAAACTCAGGTGTTATTTGAGATATGTATTTAATTAATCTATGCTTTATATCTGTGCCCTTAGTTCCACTGAATCAAATGCAATATATGTATCATAATAGCATATTATGTTGCAATTATATGATAATAAAATCATCCTAAAACATTTGATATGTATAATATTTATCACACTATATTTCATAATTCTGTGTTTTATTTATTTTTTTTAGTTTTATTTTATGTCCTGAGATACTTGGTGGGGGAAATTTGGCCTTTTATCATGTTGAATTGTATGATTTTGCCAATTTTCAGTAATTTTTTACTTACTAAAAATGACAATGTGATATGATTTAACTTAGTATTTCCATCATCTTAACACTTAGCTCTATTTAAGGAGCATAGTAAGTGCTTAATAAATGTTGTGTTAATAAAAACCTGAATGATAACTTATAGAGTAAAAATCATTGACACTACCTTAATGTGAGTATTTACCTTTCTGCTTTTCTGTTCTTATTCACAGAAGAAAACTAAAAACAAAACTCTTGCTTGTCTCCCAGGTAATATGTAAAAGAAAGATCTAACACCTTCCCTGATACCACCCCCCCCCCACATACACACACGCCAGGAATTCTTACCGACATTTTATATAGATGATTTCTAGCATACCGTTCACCTTCAGATTTTGGGCCATGAACTTTGCATCTTGTACAACCCCACTCATAAACAGAAGAGAAATGGGTACACACATACCTTCACTTATTAAGTGACTGCATCTTCTCTCTGCTTGGGGCCATGTGACTGATTGTGGTCCCCTCTGAGTCAATATTCAGTTGTATCTTCCACAGTCTCCGTTCAAGTTTCTATAACAAATTACCACAATTGGGTGACTTAAACAACGACCATTTATTTCACACAATTCTACAGCCTGGAAATCTGTGTTCAGGAAGCCAGCATGATTTTAGTCTGATGTGGGCTCTCTGGTGGAGAATGCCAATTTCTTGTGTCCTCACATGATAGAAAGAGAGGAAACTAGTAGTTCTCTGGTCTCTACTTACAAGAGTTAACTAATCCCATTTCTGAAGACTCTACCCTCATACCCTAATTGCATCCCAAAAGCCTCACCTTCAAATACCATCACACTGGGGATTAGGATTCAAACATATACGTTTAGAGGAGCCATAAATATTATAGTCCAGAACATCTACTCCCTCAAGAATCCCGCTCTCAGCTGGGTTCGGTGCCTCAGCCTGTAATCCCACACCTTTGGGAGGCTGAGG
>NW_007253180.1:378752-396469 GCF_000164805.1 Carlito syrichta
TGCCTGAGGCCGCGGGTTCGAGACCTGCCTGGGCAACTTGGTGAGACCTCATCTCTACAATAAATAAAAAATGAGCCGGGCGTGGTAGCACGCTCCTGAAGTTCCAGCTCCTTGGAAGGCTGAGGCAGAAGGCTCGCCGGAGCCCAGCAGGTCGAGGCTGGGTAACAGTCTGGGTAACAGAGTGACACTCCAACTCAAAAAAAAAAAAAAGAATCTCGCTCTCATAATCACTAAACTGCATTAAGTTCTCAGCTTCTTTCTTAGAGTGACGCTTTCCCATCCACTTCTTTGCCTTTATTAAATCCCAGCCCCTCTTAAGAAGCCCTTTTTGGGCTGGGAGCTCATTCCTTCACACTCCACAGGTCAAGGATGCCTAACTAGTATTCCACAGCCACCATGGATCTATGTCTAGGTCATTACGCCTTCACTCTGGAAACACCTCTTGCTGCCTGCTTACTACAGGCCACCCAGAACCTCTGCATAAGCTCTCCCTTCACTCCCTACACTCAGCAATTCCAAAGTGATGGATGAATGCACATATCTGCCTTTTTTCTGTCAGTACTCAGAAAGTGTTGGGTAAGAGAAATTGCACACTCAGGCCAACGGATGCCAGATTAAAGTCATAGTCACTGATCTCAACTAAACCCCTGGCACTGGCGAGCAGATCTCTTATATTCTGTTTCTGCACCTCATTAGCAAATGTTTCCTCCATGGGTCAATCTCCTCAAAATTGGTTACCTCATTCTCAGCCTGGTAAAGAGCAAACCTGAAAACATGCCAGAGTGTTCCGCTTTCTTTGCTCCGTGCCTCTTCCCATAAGTGCAGTGCTCCTCCTCACGTCTAAGGTCACTGCCTGAAACCCTCAGGAAACTGGCTACGCCATGCCATTTATCTATACTCCATTCACAGCATCTTATCTTTTCACAGCTCCCTCTAGTATCCTACTTCCATGACCCTTTGACCTGCCCGGGGCTTACAATACTCATGCTTGCTGTCTCCGAAGCCCTGATGTGTTCTCTCCCCGCCTGGTGCAGCTTAAATACATGATCAGTCACTATAAGCACATCCTGACATATTCATTGACTTCTCTACCCTCTTGTTACAGAGTATTTAATTGGTGAAACCACAGACTTGGTTGAATGCAACTCTCAGTTTACGCTGACCTGCAGCTGTAGGTGGTTGGGGGAAAAATAGAAAAATTAAACTGACTGCTGTCACTCTTTTGGGGCCAATTTTTAAAATTTCTAAATTAAAGGTACACCTTGTGCTGAACAATGGAATGCAAAAGAATCATATGTACAACAATTTTTAGACATTTACTATTTGGGACAAAAGTTTACAAAATATACAAAACTTTACAGCAGTGGATAGTAAACACTTAAATATTAGGAGGTCAGCACTTGTTAATTTAACAATAGGAGTTAGGCATCAACAACTCTTCTCTGTTTCAGAACAGACTTCAGCTATGAGAGGTGGGAATGTGTGCCCAAACCCCCTGTTCTCACTTTACATTTCTGACATGAGCCACAAATGAGCCTACTGTGATAAATCACTGAGCAGTATAGACTCTAATTCCATCCAAGTTGCTGTAAAGTCCATAATTTTGTTTTTCTTGTGGCTGCATACTAGTCTACTGTGTAAATGTACCACATTTTCCTTGTGAAAATGAACCTTCAATGCCGCATTCCAATCACACTAAATTCACTTAGTCCAGTCACTCATTCATGCTTGAAAACTATTTCCTTCTAGATAAGCGTTTTTCCCTTTTCCTCCTTTCTCAGACCTTCTTTCTAAATGTGTCCAGAATACAACCCCTGCTCTGCACCACCGCTTCCATCACCTTCGTCCAGGGCACCATCACCTCTCATCTGGATTGCTGTTGTAACTTCCTGTATGGTCTTCCCTTTTCCAAAGCTTCTTCCAAATGTTTCTTCTCAACTCAGCAGCCAGAGTTATGTTAGATCAGTTGTTCCTCTAAACCATTGAGTGGTTTTCCATTTCAGTCAGAATAGAGCCAAAGCCTTTCAAGGGTCCAGAAGGCCTTACCCAATCTTGGGCCTTCTTTATTTTCCTGATGTTGTCTTCTATTTTCCACTTTGTCTTCTCTGCTCCAGGCCACACAGGGCCTTCCTGGAGGGCATCTACCATAGTCAGACTCTCTGCTTGTTAGAGTGCTCTCCGTTATTTAAACAGCTCAATCTCTTACTTTCTTGATGTCTCCTTTTCATTGGAGAATAGCCCATCTTATTCTTTTTATTCTCTGAAAGTTGTGGGGTACAATTCAGGGTTAGATGCATAAGTGGTCATCCCACAGATAAAGTTTGGTACTCTTATTGATGTTATGTGCCACCCCCCGCCCCCGGCAGTGTCCAAACTCTCTCCTATGGCATTATGATAAACGTTCAGGGTCTGCTTATGACTGAGTGGCATGTAGTACTCAGATCTTTGTTTCTGTGATAAATCACTGAGCATTATAGACTCTGAGTCCATCCATGTTGCTGCAAAGTTGATAATTTTGTTTTCTTTTGTGGCTGCATAATATTCTATCGTGTAAATGTACCACATTTTCTTTATTCAGTCCACTTTCGATGGCCACATGGTTGGTTCCCTGTTTTTGCTGTTGTGAGTAATGCTGCAAAAAACATGTATATGCGGGTATTTTTTTATAGAGTGATTTGAGTTCATCCAGGTATATTCCCAGAATGGGTATTGCTGGGTCGTACGGATGGTCGATTTTTTAGATCTGTTAGAAATCACCACAGTTTTCCACAGAGGTTGCACTAGTTTACACTCCCACCAATAGCATAGAAGTGTTCCCTTTTCTACACATCCTCTTCAGCATCTGTTGTTTTTCGAGTTATTGATGATGGTCATCCTGACTGGAGTTAGATGGGTATCTCAGTGTGGTTTTAATTTACATTTCTTTGATGATTACTGAGGCTGAGTATTTTTCATGTATATCTTGGCTACTCACATGTCTTCTTCTGAGAAGTATCTATTCATATCTTTTGCCCATTTTTTAATAGGGCAGTTTGTTTTATTTTCTTTTGGCATATTTGTAGATCCTGGATGTTAGGCCTCTGTCACATTTACAGTTGACAAATATTTTTCCTATTCTGTGGGCTGTCTCCCTTCTCTCTTGATGGTTTCATTTGCTTTACAGAGCTTTTCAGTTTTATGGCATTTGCTTTTGGAGAGCCGGTCAAGAATTGGTTGCCTATACCAATTTTCATTAAGGTGTTTTCTATATTTTCTTCTAGAATTCTTCTAGTTTGAGGTTTTACATTTATGTCTTTGATCTATTTAGAATTAATTTCTGTGTATGGTGATAGGTAGGGGTCCTGTTTCAGTGTACTGCATGTGGTCGGCCAGTTTTTCCAGCACCATTTACTGAATAGGTTCTCCTCTCCCCGGTGGTTGTTGGTGGAGGCTTTGTCAAAGATGAGTTGGTTGAAGAATGGAGACTTTGCTTCCAGAATCTCTATCCTATTCCATTGGTCTATATGCTTGTTCTCGTACCAATACCAAGTGGTTTTGATAATTGTAGTCTGGAAGTGTGATACCTCCCACTTTCTTTTGCTAAGGAGGGTTTTGGCTATTTGTGCTCTTTTATATTTCTGTATGAATTTCTGTATTGTCATTTCTGGGTCTGTGAAGAGTAATGCTGGCAATTTAGTGGGTATTGCATTAAATCTGTAGATTGCTTTTGGTAGGATGGACATCTTAACAATGTTAATTCTTCTAACCTATGAACATGGAGTATTTTTTTCATTTGTTCATGTCCTCTTTGATTTATTTGAGCAGTGTTTTGTAGTTTTCATTGTAAAGGTCTTTCACTTCTCTGGTTAGGAAGATGCCAAGGTATTTCTTTTCTTGTGTGTGTGTGTGTGTGTGGCTATTGTGAATGGGATTGTGCTTTTTATTTAAGTTTCTGTCTGTTTAGTGTTGATGTATAGGAAAGTGACTGTCTTGAGCATATATATTTTATGCCCTAAGACTTTGCCAAAGTCCTTTGCTAATGCAAGGAGGTTTTTGACACAATCTTGGGTTTTCAAGGCATAGGACTATGTTGCCCACAAAGAGGGATAACTTAGCTTCCTCTTTTCATATTTGAATACCTTGAACTTCCTTCCCTTGTCTGATTGCTCCAGCTAAGACTTCCAATGCTATATTGTACAGGAGGGGTGACAGTAGGCAGGTTTGTCTTGTTCCAATTTTCACGGAAAATGGTCCCAATTTCTGTCTGTTTAGCAATATGTTGACTGTGGATTTATTGTAGATGGCTTTTACTATTTTGAGGTATGTTTCATCTATGTCTAGGTGTTTAAGCGATTTGATCAAGAAGAAAATTGGATTTTATCAAAAGTTTTTCCTGCATCTAATGACATAATCATGTGGCTCTTGTTTTTACATCTGTTGATATATTTCATTCTGTTTATGGTCTCGCAGCTGTTGAACTAGCCCTGCATTCCATGGACAAAGCCTACTTGGTCATGGTGGATGATTTTGGAGATGTGTTGTTGGATCTGGTTTGCTAGACTCTTGTTGAGAATTTTTGCATCTATGTTCATCAAGAACATAGATGAACATGTAGTTCTCTTTCTTTTTTGGATCTTTACCCTGTTTTGGCTACCAATGTGATGTTAGCTTCATAAAATGATTTGGGCAGAGTTCCATCTTTCTCAATTGTCTGGAATACTTTCAATAGGATTCGTATCAGCTCCTCCTTGCATGTTTTGTAGAATTCTGCTGGAAAACCATCTGATCTAGGGCTTTTTTTTGTAAGTAGTTTCCTTATGAGGAAGTCAATTTCCTGGGTTGTGGTTGATCTATTTATGATCTTAATTTCTTCTTGTTTCAACCTTAGGAGGTTGTGTGATGTCAGAAAGTTCTCCATTTCATTTAGGTTTTTGAGGGGTTTTTTTGTTTTGTTTTCTATACAGTTGTACATAATAATCTCTGGTAATCTTTTGTATTTCTTCAGGGTCAGGTGTGACTTGATATTTTGCATTTTGTTTATTTGGGTTTTTTCCTTTCTTTTTCTTGGTTAATCTGGCTAGAGGGCTATCAATCTTATTTATCCTTTCAAAGAACCAGCTTTTTGTTTCATTGATTTTTTTTTCCTATTATATTTTTGTCTTCTATGTCTTGTATGTGGGTTTTTATTCTGGTGATCTGAGTTCTCCTGGTGTCTAAAAATGTGTTCCACTTCAGCCTTTTTTTCACAACCTCTGTTGTTTTGTCCATGCTTTTTTTCATAGTGTGCCAAACTATGACTCACTTACTCTGTCATTTCATCAGTGAGAGTTGCCAATTCTACATCTTTAATTTTTTTTGTGACACTATTTTTTTTTAAATTCCAAATATCACTTTCTTTCTCTGTGACTATCATCTCTTGACTGGATAACTTTTAGATTTGTACACTACACTACAAGTCATTTCCCTTTTTGAAAAAAAAAAAGTTATCTTAAGCTTTCAAATCGTATTGTTTTATTCTCTGATTAAATTGTTTTAATGATTGCATACACCCCACTTGGCATAATATAAAAGGCCATTTAGAGTATAATCTGCTCTCTCCTGTACTTTCTAGTCTCATCAATCTTTATTGTCTACACCCCTCTCTGCAGTATTCCCTTCACAATGAACTATTGATAATTCCTTGGATATAACAGGTTTTCTCATTCTCATCTCTGTTCTTTAGCACGGCATCATGCCGCTAAATATATTTTCCTAGTATTCCCAATGTACATTTTTAGAGATTTTTTTTATCAAGCCACATGACCTTGGGAAAGTTTCTTAACATCAATATTCTCATTTGGGAAAGAGAGATAATATAATTTCTAACTCAAAATATTGTTAAGAATATTGAAAAATATAGTGCATGCAAAACACCAATACTTTGGTCTTGTACAGAGTAACTACTCCATATATATTGGCTCTTATTATTCATATTGTTATCCCTATTAATGTCATTATTCATTATTATAGTTTTCTTTCTAAAATTTTCTTCTGTAGAGTTTGAATTTTAGCTTTAGAGTCTGAAAGTTAATGAAACTTAATTAGGTAAAATAGCCTCTGATGCTTTACTAGAACAAAGGTTAACACAGAATTTCTTTCTTAAATCATTCCCAAAAAGCTACAAGGAAACACTTATGTTTACATTTCCATTCTCTATTCAAAATTACTGATATTACTAGATAAGTATCACATGGAATCAAGGATTCTTGGTATAAATTTTAAGAACAAATTAGGTACTTTCTATTCCCTAATTTTTAAATTTTGATAGACTTTTATGCAGTATATCAGACCATTCTAGATGAAGTGAAGGTATCAAGAAGAGCACAAAGCAAAGTGTCAACTACATTTAGTTTTTATGGGATGTGTGACAGGCTGATAAATTCCTCCTCAAAAATGTCTATGACTTAAATCCTGGAATCTATGAATGTGTCATCTTTTTGGTAAAAGAGATTTCCCAGTTCTGTTAAATTAAAGATCATGGAATGGAATATCATAAACTATCTGAATGGACTGTATGTAATCACAAGGGTTCTTGTAAAAGTTTGGTGGGAGATTGTCAAGGACATCAATTCTTTGCTACAGACTCTAAAGAGAACCAAACTCGCCCTCACTTTGAGCTTGGCCCAGTAAAATGAATTTTGGATTTCTGACCTCCTGGACTATAAGAATACATTTATTTTGTTTTAAGTACGACATTTTTGGTAATTTGTTACAGCAACACTAATAAACTAGTCAAGGAGACAAATCCAGATAGGACCTTAAGTGAGTGGGAAAGTGAGCCAAGAAAGAGGAAAAAGAAAGTCAACGTTGTTATCAACTAAACTAACTCTATGGCTGGGTGCAGTGGCTCATGCTTATAATCCCTGCACCTTGGAAAGCAGAGGTGGGAGGATCTCTAGAGCCCTGGAGTAGCTTGGCTGACATAGAGACCTCATCTTGTCTACAAATAAAAGCACTAGGCAGGTATGGTGGCACGGGCCTGTAGTCCCATCTCAGGATAGTTGGGTGGATGGGCTCAGGAAGCTGAGGTTGCAGTGAGCCATAATTGGCCCACAGTACTCTAGCCTGGGAGATAAGACAAAGACATTTCCTCAAAAACAAACAAAAAAAAGTGTGTGTATCTGGAGCTTGTTTCCTTCCGATATATCTAAGAGCAGTGCAAAGTATGTACCTCTGGATTTTCTACCCTGTCTCCCCTCAAGATTTGAAGAAGCTCTACTCCCATTGGTCACCTTTTGAGGGCTGATTCTGATGTTGATGGTTGCCTGGCACTTCTAGATGCCACATGGAAATCGAGCAGCGTTAGCAGCTAGAAAAGCTCATGAGCAAAGACCTGCACTTGTTGGCTTTCAAAAGTCTAGCCATTGTGCTTGGAAGTATAATTAAGACGATATGGGCAGGGCACTGAGAGCATCAACAAGCGTTTCCAGTCTGTGTTTGTTTATTGTGAGGCATTAGAATGAGCAGATTAGGAATTCCTTGTACATTTCTGTGTTGATTACATGCACACAGACACATACACGTCACACACGGGAATCTTTGAAATACAGCACTCTGTATGGAGGGGTCCCCTCATGACCAAACGACAAGACAATCGAAGTCCTCGCTGATTGGTGAAACAACACACACACACACACATTGGAAAAGTTAACTTTATGCCTTTTAGCTTTACAGTAAATGAGAAGATTATTTTAAAGTGTAAAAAGGTATTTACACCTGTGTTTACACAAAAGATAACAACTTTCACATAGCAAGTAATATCTTTTAAAATGTAATATAAAATTGTTAAGTATATGATTAGTGAAATGTGATAGGTGACTTCTACAAAATCAGTGAGTCAGCCGGGCTCGGTGGCTCAGCCTGTAATCCCGCGCCTTTGGGAGACTGAGGTGAGTGGATTGCCTGAACCCGTGGGTTCGAGACCCGCCTGAGCAACTTGGCGAGACCCATCTCCACACTAAATGAAAAATTAGCCGGGTATGGTAGCACGCGCCTATAGTTCCAGCTACTTGGAGGACTGAGGCGGAAGGATCGCCGGAGCCCCGCAGGTCGAGGCTGCGGTGGCCGGGAGCGGCCACTGCACTCCAGTCTGGGCGACAGAGGGAGACTCCAACTCAAAAAATAAAATAAAAATAAAATCAGTGAGTCATAGAGGCAATATATGAAAGCAATATGCTAATGTAGAAGTAAACCACATGCTCTTTTCAAAATTTTAACCTCAAGTGAAAAGTAAAATTTTTTAAAGAATGCAACCGAACACAGTCTAATCAATCTAAAATTAAAACATCTAAGGAAGTTTAGTCAAACATATAATCATGTACAACAGCCTACTAGAAATATAAGCCTAAACTCAGAATATTTTAATATTAACATTTTGTGTTTTAATTTTAATTTTAAATTTAAAGAATATTTTCCAAAATAATCAGATTCACACATAATATATACTTTTTTTTTATTATAAAGATTTGGTGTACAATTCAGGGTTAATTATATAAATGTTGATTACGCAGGTACCTTTGTTGATAAGGTATGCCCCTCCCTCCCCTAGCAGTTTCCCTCAACTGCCAATCCCACCACCCCCTCTGACAGTTTCCCACTTCGAATTCCCAGTTTGTCAGTCCCTTTCTTAAAGTATTATAATAATTGTTTAAGGTCCACTTATGAGTGAACACATATGGTACTCTGTTCTTTGTTTCTGTGATAGATCACTGAGTATGATCGGCTCTAAATCCATCCAAGTTGCTGTGAAGTTCATATATTTGTCCTTCTTTATGGCTGCATAATATTCTATTGTGTATATGTATATTTTTTTAATCCAGTCCAGCTTGGATGGGCAACATGTTTGGTTCCATGTTTTGGCTAATGTGACTAGAACTGCAACAAACATATGTGTGCAGGTATATTTTTTGTATGCATCATATTTTAAAAAGTAAATTAGTTTTTATTTGGATTATGTTCATTAATAATATATATATTATTATTAAGTGTAATATATAATAATATTTAACAAACATAGGATTTTAACTCCTAGTTGAATGCTTTATTAACCACCCATTTGATAGTCAAAAACTATTTTTTGCACTCGTATTTTGCAAAAAGCACAACTGTAAGCACTAGGGATACAGAGTTTACATTATAATGGAGATAGGAAGTGAAAAGATAGATAACTAAACATATAAAATATAAAATGGTGATGCATTTAATACAGAAAAAGTAAGCCACAATAGTGGATTAATATTCCACTAACATGGAGGATTTAAAATTTTATCCTCCACCAGGGATATAAAATTTTGACATGTTGGTTCAGAAACACCTTTAATGTCTGCAGTTCAGGGGAAAATTCAAAATTGGACATATATTTGATACTTATCAGCGAACAGAAGTTACCTTGAATTCAGAGGGCCAGTTATTGAGTCGCAAAACTGTATGAGATCAACAATTGAATTTTGTGCAAATAGAATATGATACTAGAGAACTTGAACTCTGGGTTAACTCAAGGTTTATAGATCAAGGGCAAGAAAAGGAACCAGACATAAGACTGAGAAAAAACAGGCAGAGGAAAGAAGGAAAACCAATAAAGTGCAGCATTCTTAAAGCCAAATTGCAAGTACAAAAAAAGAATATGAATGAGACAAAGGTGACCACCTGTGTGAAATGCTGCTGATTTCCTGTAAGGAAAGGAACTATCCAATAGGTTTACCAGTATGCCATTGATGATCTTGAACAGAGCTATTTGATTGGGAAGAGTAGGTCCTCATCCTTATTGGAGGGGATTTGTTAAAGAGTGAGAGAAAGGGAATCATACTTCAGCTCTATTTTGTATCTTCTTCTCCTTCTTTCAACACAATGTAATTCAAGCCTTATTTTGGAGACAGTTTTGTCTTTTCTAACAGTGTATTTTGTGATTTTTATCACCTGTCCTTGCATCTTTCTATCTTGTCACGTGTATTTTGAAATTGTGAAGTTCTGATTTCAACGTGATTCCTTTTCTTCGGTGTTGGTTAAATTACTTTGATTCAATTGAATATGAAGATCCAGGTTCCCTTTCCTTCGTGTTTCAGGGTATGTGCGTGGGTTGGAGCAGGAATGTATTCATCTACTGAAAAGTTTTGGTGGCGCTCATTTTACCACCATGACTGTAAGGAACACCTGACCTTCAGGTTACCTCTTACAGAACCTGTTTGGTAATGCCAGTAGTCAATGCCTTGATTCACCAGATCTCTGGCCTGCTTTTGAGTTTTTCACTGTCAATGTGGAAACTTTTCATTCTGATTAATGTTTTCTGTTTTGCTCCACTGTCAGGCCTGTGCTACTGTCTCCTCTCTTCTGCCTAATCCCTGCTTACTCTTTACTCGGACTTGGGCTTCCTCCCTAGCAGCAAGGCTGGTCAGAGATTTGCATTTCCCCACATTCACGGAGATTAAAATTTGCAGAGTCATCTGCCTTGTTTAAATGTTAGGGTATGGACTATAGGCAGATTGATTTTACTTTTTTTTACCGGAATGTGGTGGTTTTGGTTTGTTTGTTTTAGAATGTGTGGAGGAATTTGTTAACTTTCATAGTCCAGAGGAAAGTTTAAATGTTCTTTTAATGTAATATTATTATTTCTTGCTCCTAGTAAGATATAAACACACACTCACACAAACATTGTGTTGAATAAAACCTGACTGACACAATGACAACCTATTAAACAATTTATTTTAATTTGAAATAAACCAGATTTGTGATCACTGTTCTAATAATAGTTTACAGATCTAAAGTGTTCAAGGAAAAAATAACAATGTAAAAGAGAAAATTATCTTCTCCATATGAATGCAAGAAAACAAATCTTTTTTTTAGAAATTTTGTTTAGAAATTTTTTTAGAAATTTTGTTTAGAAAATTGGAGATTATCGAACTACTGAGGCCTCTAGCATACACTAAAGAATGTTACATAAATTCCGGGTAACTTTTATGACTTGTGCATTTTAATAATCGGCATGAATATGGTAATTACATATTTGAATAAATGATTGTGAAGAGCAATATTGAATTTTCATTTCTGGAAATCATCAGAGGGTAAAATAGTACTTAAAAAAATTTTTAAATGGAAAACTTGAACAAAATGCTTCTTGACCATGAAGAAATAAGATATTTGATCTCTCCGTGTGCCTTTCAGCTTTAACATCAGTTTCGTGAGCCAGATGTATTTCTCATCTATTACCTTGCTCTATTTTTTTTTATTTTTGGCATAATTACACCTTCCTGTTACTATGGTGACAAGAGAAAGGTACCACTTGGTGCTGTTTTCTCCTTCCCTTGCACTGCCTTTGCCAAAAAAAAAAAAAAAAGTCAACAACAAAAAAAAATGTGGGAGGATATTGTAGAAGTGTGAAGCAGCTTGAAGCACAAGAGCAAAATTTCCTCAAAATGTTCATGGCTTCAATTTCATACTTAATTTATCTATATGACTCAACAAAATCACTTAACCACACAAAAATACTTAACATTTGAAATTGGAAAATTACTGCACTAATATCATTAGCAAGAACTATCATTGGCAACATAGAAAACACTCAAATATCTCTAATCCAGAAAATTTTAATTACCTAGCCTTACTCAAAGTAACAAAATCATTTTCTCAGCTGCTTTTATATTGCTTATAAAATAAGCCCTTGAGTACAATGATAAGTTAAATGCTACTTTTGTATTCATGAGAAAGAAGCAGTCTGAAAAGAGTGCAGCTGCCTCAATACTTTAAAGAAAACCTTTTATCTTTTGCATAATCTCACACAGATTCACGTGCACTCATGTGCATGCGTGTACATAACACACACACACAGAGAGACACACACATACACACGCTTCAAGAAATAAAAACAATTCCTATACTGTTTTCCATTCTACTAAAACACACTTTGGTGTATCAGCTGATGATGGACACATTGACGGAATGCAAAGGAAACTTGAATTAAAACGTTCTTTTATGATGATTACATAATTTTAATATTTGACACCGTTTTTGAAATATTCAAAAGAGAGTAGATCATTATATTTTCAGAATAATAAGGTGCCATACATGTATTTTAAAAGTCTCCTCTATGTTGAGCTAATATCGTCACTGCACTCAAGTGAAAACAACCAATCATTAGAAGGCAACTTTTATACGTACTTGTCAATGTTTATTTTTACAAAAGAAAATCTCACTGATGTTTTGCTGTCTTGGTCTATGAAAATACCTCATTACGTAGATATGAATTTAGGGTGCAGTGGAAATGTGGTTTAAGTTTGTTACTTTTGTGAGTCGTTGTCTAGAAAATGTGTCAGTTTCTTATCGTGAAATAAAACGCTTCTGTCAGACATTTTTATTGTTTTTAAAAAATTATTGTTATTCATTTTCTCTTCTTACAAGTTATATAAAATCATGACACATCTAATAAATGACTTACAACAAAATAATTACTTATGAGCATTACGACTTTATAATATTTATTATATTATAAACATTCATTTCCATGGTTATCCTCTCCCTCCTCAAATTCCTTATATTATTTTCTCTTGGCTCTTTCTCAGTCTTTTCCTCAGTTCCTTTCATTTGGGCTGATCTTTTTTTTTCAGTTTTATTGAGATATGATTGACAAAATTATAACATTCAGAGTGTACACCGTGATCATTCAATGTACAAACACACTGTGAAATAATTACCACAATTGAATGATATGCTAGGGCACCAATAAAGTTTATGCTTCTGAAAAAATCATTTATTTAAGACCCCATTTTCAGGAATTGAACCTCAAACTGTGTTTTATAACTTGAATATTATTATTATGTTTAAATTTTATTATACTGATGTGGAGTACATTTCAGGGTTAGGTATATAAACATTGATCATGCAGGTGCCCTTGTTGATGAGGTATGCCTCTCCCTCCCCTAGCAGTTTCCCTCAACTGCCAATCCCATCCAGCTCCCCTGACAGTCTCCCATTAAAGGAGATCGTGAATGCTACAAGCTTCTGGCTCTGCAAATTCTGCAACAACCCCTGCTAACACCTGCCTTTACCTGAGTCCCAAGTGTCCATTTGTGATGGCCTTTACCCCTTCCACCCTGACGCTTTCCGACAAGAAGAATTCACAGAGACATCCCAAACTCAATGTGTGCAGTCTGAATTTGCATCTATACTCCAAACCTGTATTCTGGCAATTTAATGTTCACTCAGTTAGCCACCCAAGAAATGTGACAGGCTTCTTTGATCTTTTCTATATTTCAGCCCTCAAAACACACAGGAGGAAAGTTATTTTCAGCATGGCACACAAAACCTTGAATGGAGTCACCATTGGCCTCTCCTGCTATCTACTACAGATGCACCCTAAGCCACCCACATGATCTACGGGTCCATTAACCTGCAACACCTCTCTGCCTTTGAATTGAATATGTCTCGTGCTTTACGGCAGGACACATCTTTTTCCATGTTTCCGTCCAATTTAGTCATTATTGAAATCCAGGGTTTTATTTATCATCGGTGTTGACCCATTCTCTTAGAACTTACACATTTTGTCATCTGTGATAGTGTTGTATGTTGAATTTCTAGTAGAACACTCCTTTTAAATAACATGTTATCAAATGGATTCATGTTAAGCCCACCTCCACCAAAAAAACAAACAAACCAAAAATCTTAATCCTTATGATGCAAGCCTCATTTTATTCACATTTGTATTCTTAGCAGAAAGTATGAGGAATGAATGAATTTTGGAACAATCATTTATTATCCAGTCTGGCACCAAGTCCTTCACTTGTGCCCATGAGCCCATCTTTTCTCGTCTCTTTTTTATATTTGGGGTACAAATCAGGATTAGGTACATAAGTGGTCTATGTGCAGGTGAAGTTTGTGACTCCCACTCTTCCCCACATCCCCTGATTTAGAATCAAGAACACTTGGTGATCTTATGTGCCCCTCCCCTCCCTTCCTCCCTCCCTTGGTGGAGTCCTGCTACTGCCAATTCCTTTCTAGGAGTACTATGATAAATGTTCAAGGTCCACCTGTGAGTGAGAACATGTGGTACTCAGTTCTTAGTTTCTGTGATAGAGCACTGGCTGCAATAGATTCTAAATTCATCCACATTGCTGTGAAATTCAAAATTGTGTCCTTTATGGCTGCAAATATTTCATCGTGTGTATTTACCACTTTTTTTTTCATCCAATTCACTTTGGATGGGAAGCATGGTTGGGTCCATGCTTTTGCTATTGTGAATAGTGCTGCAATAAACATGTGTGCACAGGTATCTTTTGGAAGAATGATTTCAGTTTCTCTGGGTTAGTCCCAGAGGGGGATTACTGGGCTGTGTGGAAGGTCAATTATTAGATATTTTAGAAATTGTCACACTGTTTTCCACAGAGGTTGCACTAGTGTACCCTCCCACCAACTGTGTAGAAGCATTCTCTTTTCTCCATATCCTCTCCAGCATTTGCTGTTTTTGAGTTATTAATGATGGCCATCCTGATTGAAGTTATTAGTATTTCCTTGATGATTAGTAAGGCTGAACATTTTTTCATGTATCTGTTGGCTGTTCGTGTGTCTTCTTTTGAGAAATGTCTATTCACATCTTTTTCCCTCTTTTTTAAAGGGCTGTTTGTTTGTTTGTTTGTTTGTTTTTGTTTTTTGTTTTTTTGAGTTGGAGTCTCATTCTGTCACCCAGACTGGAGTGCAGTGGCTGCTGCAGGCTACCGCAGCCTTGACTTGCTGGGCTCCAGCGATCCTTCCGCCTCAGCCTTCCAAATAGCCGGAATTACAGGCGCATGCTACCACGCCCGGCTGATTTTTTTATTTATTGTAGAGATGAGGTCTGGCTGCCCAGGCGGGTCTCGAACCCGTGGGCTCAGGCAGGCTGTTTTTGTTGTTGCTGTTCCCTTTCAGCACATTTGAGTTTCTTGTAGAACCCAGATGATAGGTCTTTATCAGATATACAGTTGGCAAATATTTTTATCCCAGTGTGTGGGCTGTCTGCCACTCTCTTGAGGTTTTCTGTTGCTTTGCCAAAACTTTTCAATTTGATGTGATCCCACTTGTCTATCCTACTCTATCTCTTATGCCTTGGGTTTTGGGGGTTATGATCAAGAATTGATTACCTAGTCCAATGTCTATAAAGGTGCATCCTGTGTTTTCCAAGAATCTTATAGTTGGAGGTTTTATGTTTAGATCTTCAATCCATTTAGAATTGATTTTTGTATATGGTGATATGTAAGGGTCCTGTTTCATTCTTCTGCATTTGGTCAGCCAGTTTTCCCAGCACCATTTATTGAATAAATTCTCCTTTTCCCAGTGGTTGTTGGTGGTGGTTTTTTCAGATGAGTTGGTTGAAAAACTGAGGTTTTTCTTCCAGAATTGCTATCCTATTCTATTGGTCTATATGCCTGTTCTTATACCAATATCAGGCTGTCTTGATTGTTGTAGCCTTATAATAAAGATTAAAGTCTGGAAGTGTGACATCAATTTGTTTCTTTTGCTGAGGATTCTTTTGGCTATTCGTGGTCATTTTTGTTTCCATATGAATTCCTGTATTGTTGTTTCCAGGTCTGAGAAGAATGCTGCTGGTAATTTAATGAGTATTGCATTAAATCCATGGATTGCCTTTGTTAGGATGAACATCTTAACAATGTTGAGTCTTCCAATCCATGAGCATGGAATATTTTTTCATTTGTTTGTGTCATCTTTGATTTCTTTGAGCAGTGTTCTGCAGTTTTCAATGTAAAGGTCTTTCACGTCTCTAGTTAGGAAGATACCAAGGTATTTGGTTTTTTGAATATCTGGATTATTGTTTCCAGGATTGAGAGAAATGATGCTGGCAATTTAACGGGTATTCAGTTGAATCTGTAGGTTGCCTTGAGTATTCAATGTAACACTTGAACAATTTTCTCATTTGTCAGTTGGACCTCATGTCATTTTTCTCCTCTCTACCAGATTATTTCCTTCAACATCCAACTTGATGTAGCATTTCCCATCTTTAGTAAGTCCACCTTTCACCATACTTGCCCTCCAGCAATCACTCTATTTATTTGCTCTCTTCTGCAACAAAACTCTTGGAAAGAGTTGCTTCAATGTGTCTCTAATGCCTTTCCTGCTATTGTGGCTGGAATTTTGTACATGCAGGTTTTATTTTTGACTTTCACTCCCATCATTTCTCTTCATATCTGTGGTACCAGTGATATTCATTTAAAAAAAAAATTCATGTAGTCTTTATCGTCTACACTGATTAGGTGCATTTGACCCAGTTGATGGGATCCTCTTCCTTTAAACACTGTCTTCACTTCATTTTTCTTTCAACCTCATTCATTGTTCCTTTTTAGTCCCTTTTACACTGACTCTCTTCCCCTTAATATAAGCTGGTGCAGGCCGAGCTCGGTGGCTCAGCCTGTCATCCTATCACTTTGGGAGGCCGAGGTGAGTGGATTGCTTGAGCCCGCAGGTTCGAGACCAGTCCAGGCAACTTGGCGAGACCTCATCTCTACAATAAATTATAAACTAACCGGACATGGTACCGCACACCTGTGGTTCCAGCTACTTGGAAGGAAGGTGGAAGGATCGCTGGAGACCAGCAGGTCAAGGCTGGAGTAGCAGTGAATGAGGCATGGCACTTCAGCCTAATTCCCACTCAGGCCAACCATGTGCTTACCTAAGTAACTTATACTTGCAGCTTCCTTTGACTAGAACTTTCCCCTGTTATGGTCCAGGGAACACCTTCTTCAGCTCTCTGCTCAAATGCCATCACAAAAATGACATCATCAGCCTGGGTGACAGAGGGAGACTCAATTTAAAAAAATAAAATAAAATTTAAAAAAGCTGATGCAGAGCTTTCCATTATTTTGCTTGTGTGTATTATGCATGCGATCTCAAGTAAAAGGATGCTTTCCATATTCCCTATATGACAGCATTTCAAAGGTTTGGAAATCCAAGTCAAACTTACCTTTGAACTTCATAAATATATCCAAAAACTTATTTCATGTGTTCCCCCTAATATCTGCTAGATGTCTCACGCATTACACATTCAAAAACTCTACATTTACTTCTTAATTCAGCTGTTCCATTTGTAAAGAGTAATGCTATTTTTATAAGAGGCAAAGAAAGAAAAGTTTATTTAAAAGTAAATTAGAATGCCGGGCTCAGTGGCTCAGCTCGTAATCCCGCGCTTTGGGAGGCTGAGGTGAGTGGATTGCCTGAGCCCGCGGGTTCGAGACCTGCCTGGGCAGCGAGACCTCATCTCTACAATAAATCAAAACATCAGCCGGGCGTGGTGGCGCATGCCTGTAATTCCGGCTACTTGGAAGGCTGAGGCGGGAGGATCGCCGGAGCCCAGCAAGTCGAGGCTGCGGTGGCCGGGAGCGGCCACTGCACTCCAGTCTGGGTGACAGAGTGAGACTCCAACTCAACAAAAAAATAAATAAATAAATAAAAAGACATGAATAGACACTTCTCAAAAGAAGGTACACGGGCAGCCAACAGACACATGAAAAAAGTGCTCAGCCTCACTCATCATCAGAGAAATTCAAATCAAAACCACATGAGATACCACCTAACCCCAGTAAGAACTGTCATCATTAATAAAATAAACAACAACAGATGATGGTGAGGACGCGGAGAAAAAGGAATACTTCTACACTGCTGGTGGGAATGCAAACTAGTGCAACCTCTTTGGAAGACAGTGTGGCGATTTCTGAAAGAACTAGAAA
>NW_007253180.1:396489-400103 GCF_000164805.1 Carlito syrichta
GTGGACAGGAGCAGCCACTGCACTCCAGTCTGGGTGACAGAGTGAGACTCCAACTCAAAACAACAACAACAACAACAGCAACAACAACAACAACAAAGTAAATTAGAGAGAGGAAGAAGGGAGAAAAAAGATTCACCTCCCCAAGGTGGGGGAGGGGACCAAAGCCAGGAAGCATGACAACAGCCATAGCTCAAAGAGCACATGGCCACACCAGAGTCTAGCAAGGCAATGGCCCGAGTAATGCTATTTTTAAAAGTTTCTGAGAGCCCCAAACTGGGAGTTATTCTATGCATTTACCTTTGCTCTTCTTTTAGGTTCTTTCAGCCAAATATTATTATCAAGGTATTAGTAAATCCTGTTGCTTCCAAATATGTCCAGTGTCTAATCACTTCTGACTATCTTTACTGCTAGCAACCAGATCCAAGTCACAATAATGCCTTACCTGGATTGTTGTAGCATTTTCCTTCCTTTCACTCTCGTCCCTCTAGAGGTAACCCTCAGCTCTGCAGCCAAAATGACGTTTGGAAAACTCAGCCAAATCAGGTAAATCTCCTACTGTAAACTGTCTTATAGCTTCTGCCTTTTATTCAAAGTACAGTCCTTCTTTCCCTGCACTGAACTACAGCATCTTAGAAGATTTTTTTTCTGTCTCAGAACACCATCCATTTCTTAGTTTTCTGAAGTCAGGTATTATGATTTCCTGCCTTTTCACTTCATTCCAACCACCGGTCTGGTCGCTAATTCTCACTCAGGCCAACCATGTGCTTACCTAAGTAACTTATACCCGCAGCTTCCTGTTATGGTCCCTGTTATGGTCCAGGGAGCACCTTCTTCAGCTCTCTGCTCAAATGCCATCACAAAAATGACATCATTCTTGAACATACTGTGTAACTTTCACCCCACCTCCATCAGCATTTCCCTGTATAGCTTTACCTCATAGCTCTCATGGTGATCTTTTCTTTTTTTCATTCTGCTTATAATTGAATTATCTTTGTGTCGATGTGATTATAGGTATAGAAATATCTTAATGGGGGTCTTGGAGTGGAATTGGACTTTTAACTAAGGCTTCTGCCAAATTATCTTATTGCTTTTCCCATTTTAATTACAATAGCGTTTTTTCTAGAATATACTACTGTGCTTTTAGAAATTAATACTGTAAAGCCACATTAATTGAGTAAGACTAACTAGAAGTTTGTGTCTTTAGCCTTACAAAATTCAAATTTTATGCTTATTTTAATAATCCAATAAATAGGATAAATAACATTGTTATGTGAAGTGTTGCCTATTTAGGAAAACACTGTGTCTGCATATTAGCATAACAATTTACTAGATATAATGTAATTTCTGCATAAGTGGAAGTTGTCATGTCACAAGTTGTGACTTTGATGTGCTAGTTTCAAGCTATTCTTCTTTCTTTCCTCCTTTCCTCCTTTCTTTCTTTCTTTCTTTCTTTCTTTCTTTCTTTCTTTCTTTCTTTCTTTCTTTCACCCTTCACACACACACAAATACTTTGTTATTATTGTTCTTTGGATTAGATCACCCAAATTGATTCAAAGAAAAATCTTCTTCCCAAACACTATTTGCAAACTCTTTTGAGAAGATCTGATTCCACCTGAATTGGTTTATTTTTATCTGCTTATGGATTTTTTTCTGAGATTCATTTCTAGCTACAGTTATTTACCTCTAAAACCTTTTCTTACTCTCTGCATTTGCAGAAAATAAAGTTAAATTGTATCTGTTTATTTTTTCTACTGTCACCGCATTTGCCTTTGAGAATACGGTCTCTTTATTGTTTCTTGTGTAGTATCCAGTTAATTAATTCTCCTAGGCTTCCTCAAATTTGAAGAATTTCAACTACGAAAGGCTTTTTAAAAAAATTACTTCCATTGCTGTTTTAGTATTTTATTTAGAATATATAAAGGTTACCATACTTGAAACCACTTTTATATTTAAGTAACCTCTAGCCACTCTAAATTGTTTTCCAGGCTTTTTGTGGGCAAACATTAAATATAAATGCATATGTGCACACACACAAGCACACACTGACATGCACACATGGTAATTTTTATGAAAGTTTCTTTTGACTTTCCCATTAGGCAATGTTTCTAAAGTTTCATCTACCATGGGGTTTTATAATTGCCAAATAACACAACAGCTTAATAGAAGCATTTCTGATGATTATTTTTAATTGGTTTCTATAAAATTCATCTGCCATTACTTACCAGCATGTTTAAATCAAATGTATTTTTACTTGTAATGATTTGACTACTTAGTAATCGGCACAAGAAAACCAATACTTATAAGAGTCAAACAAAATAATAAAGAAAATTTTGTGTAAAATTAAAAGTATAACCTAACTTGATAGCTAAAGAATAGATACAACAAACAATTTATTACATGCAGTCAACAGTAATTTAGTGTGTGGCTAAGCACTCGATGTTAGTCACTGACATAAAGATCTATTAAGGGAAAAATTGGAGTCGCTTTTATGGGTACATAAATTATGAAAATAGAAATACATGAAGTGTTAGATTTTTTTCATTATATTTTACAATGTGCTTTAACAGTATGTTTTATTATAGTAATCATTCTAGTCTTCATTTTATTCAATATTGAGTCAAAACAGTGGCTCTGTATGGGGAAGAAACAACTTTTAATTTACCTCACATGAATGCTGGTCTTTATTTATCATTCATTAATTCGTTACTGTGACACTGCCTTTCTGTTGATGAAATGCAGGCCTCTTTTCAAATAGAGACCACATGTCCGTGGAATGTTCAGGCCATCGCACTGTGCCACAGGTAATAATTGCAAAAACATTTATCAAAGTGGTCGTCTGCAAAAGAGCCATGTGTTCCTTCTCCTCTCCAGTTGTTATAAATGGAAGGAGACTAGAAAATTAAAAGTAAAATTTCAAGGATGAAGGAGCAGAACAAAATATTAATCTGTTTCCAGCTGGGTTAGTGTAACCATGAAGTCTTACTTTGAAGTAAGCAAAGAGCCTATCCTTAGGGAGCAAGAATGAACATAAAGGAACATTTTAAAAGCTTCTCATCTTCTGTGAAATGTTTGTTTCTTAAATTACCCATTCTTCTTAGTGTTAGAACTTAAAGACTCCCAACTAAGCTTTGAAACTGATATGCTCTTGAAGTTGTTAAGCTCAAGTGGGAGAGTTTACATCTTTATTAAAGCATTTTCTGATTATGATAAACAATTTCTATAAATTGTTCTCTTACTTCTATGGCCAAATGTCTCCAAATATATTTTATACCTTTACCTAAAGCATTTTTCCTGCCACAAGTTTTATATTTATCTGAAATATTACCCCTTCCCATCAAAATTTTAATTCAATGTCAAATCTAATATTTTGCGTATGCAAATTAATTAGAGAAACAAAACTTTCAGATTAAGCATTTAGATTGACTATATCTCATGTCCCAATTTAAAGTGAAGTAACAAGCAGGGCTCGGTGGCTCAGCCTATAATCCTGCACCTTGGGAGGCTGAGGTGAGTGGATTGCCTGAGCCCAAGGGTTCGAGACCCGCCTGGGCAGCGAGACCTCATCTCTACGATAAATCAAAAAATCAGCCGGGCGCGTGCCTGTAGTTCCGGCT
>NW_007253180.1:400123-436277 GCF_000164805.1 Carlito syrichta
GGGAGCGGCCACCGCACTCCAGTCTGGGCGACAGAGTGAGACTCCAACTCACAAAAAAATAAAAAATTTAAAAATAAAGTGAAGTAACTTTTGTTATTGCTCAAGAATAATACATTTTTTAAAATTATCTGCCTTCCAAACTTTAATTTATTGGAGTAATAATTTTACAAAACTCTTTTTAGCTGATTCTGGTTTTCATTTTTAATAAGTCATACACATCCTTTACTGTAATTTATGACAAACACATATAGAGCCAATGATAGTAGTTTTTATTATCAACTCTTCATATAACTCACATTTTGACCATTAAAATCACACACATGGCTGGGCACAGTGGCTCATGTCTGTAATCCTAGCACTTTAGGAGACTGACGCAGAAGAATTGCTTGAGCTTGGGAATAGGAGAGCAGCCTGGGCAATATAGCAAGACCTTGTCTCTACAAAACAAAACAAAACAAAATAAAATACATTTTAAAAATCACACACACACATTTCATCCTATAATTGGCACTAAAGTAACATAATCACGCTATCAGATTTAAGTAGTTGTGCTTCCAGCAATTAGACTTTAAAAGTTCAATTATAAGTATATGAAATATTCATTCCGATTTTCATCAAATATTGGCAAAGTCCTCTCATTTGAATAATGCTACTATTCTAAAAAGAAGAGAAAGCTGCCAGGAACTGCCATAAAGAAGGTAAGTGCTTTGTCTTGTAACATCGCTTAGTAGAGTTGGTCAAGACGAGCATTGGAACTAAATCAACAGAAATCGTTATATATGTCCAAGCTAACTAAGACTCAGAATACTTATTAACACTTTCATTCATCTATAAATTAAAGAAGAAAAAATTTTTGAATTTTTCAAATCATTCAAAATTTGCTTTTGTATTTTTTTTTTTTTTGGCTTTCTTTATTTTTATACAATAAAAACAGAATTTTTAGGTAGATTACTCCAGATATCTACATTTAGATATTTTATATTGTTTTACAAACTTTATAAAAGCTTGTATATATGTTTTGGTTTTCTAAAACGTCCTCTTTTTTATTTATTAAAATCATACTCTTAAGCGTCAGTCTTATGGTACAAAAGAAGGTTAAAATTGTTGTATGTCTGCATTTGATTCCAGCTTGTCACCTCAGACATACCTCATGATATGACTAAGCCTTAATTATCATGGGTGGTGTGTAGGAATTTTAATAGCTACCTGTATAAAAGATGAAATACACTTTAATAAATTAGGATTTTAAAAATGACATTTGCCACACTACAATCAATTCCATTCCTTGAAAATTGTGGAACTAGTAAATTTTAACTTTCATTTCTCAAGCAGGATAAAACTTCTTCCATTCCTTTCCAACATGTTACCATTTCAGATGCCTATGCTAACTTACTGTGTACAATCCTTGTTGTTGCTTACAATTTTATTATTTTTATTAAACAACTGGGAAAAGAAGATGGGAAAAGAAGGATCCTTGGTGCTTCAGTGAAGTGAAATAGCGGCTACTGTTTATCACCATGACCCATCCTTTTTCCTCCAGAGTAGGTACTGAAAGAGGTACCATCACCTCCTTGTTTTGAAGAATCCCCAAATAGTCCTCATGAAATCTGGCTATGAAAAACACTTTTGGGCTCTGAATAGCTAAGCATTTGGGATTAAAAAAAAAAGAAAGAAAGAAACATCTTAAGCAGAAGCCTGCAGTTAATATTTGAATATAGTTTCATATTGTCTCTGGTAGGAAAAAAAAGAATTCCAAAATAACCTCTTGAAAAGTTTCTTCATGAGCAGAAACTTGTATTTCATTGTTTCTAAAATAGCCCATTTAGACTTTACTCAGAGAAAGGCATCCCGTTATTTTTTTATGAAGTTTTATAACACTCCCTCTTAGGGTTCTTAGGCATATCTCACAAGATAATATAAGTGAAAACTTCTCACTGATGCTTGACACATAGAAGGTACTCAAATAGTAGTTTATGTCTCTCATGATGAACTGAAATATATGCTTGTGTGCACAAACATTCAGGAAATTTTTTATGTTTTTTTTTTTTAAATATATGTCATCATTTGACTCTAGAATTGGAAGACATCTTAAAACTACATGCCTTTTAAAAAATTTTAAAAAGGCTACTCACTTTAAAAATGTTTTAAAAACCATGAAACCATGAAATCTAAATGAATAATTAAGTGACCTCTGAATTACAAATACACAAAAGTTTTTCGCCCAAGTTTTCAACCTGTGTTCTTTCAATCAGCTTTGAGTCTTGTCTCTTTACTTTGATTTATCAATTCCATGACACCAGGAACTTACAATATGTCTAGAAATGCCATGGTTTCCAGCACAGCTGCCAATACACATGCACATGTGATATTTTCTGATAAGTTTTAAACTAATGAGATATAATGTGATGCTAAGACTGTGTTGTTGAAATATTGAGGGAATAGAAGAATAGAGCTCTCCTCATTTGCAAGGGTATCAGAGAGTATTGTTAGAAATTGAGTCGTTATGCCAGTATATAAAGAAATAGGATTTATGTCCTAACATTGTGACATTATATGCTTTATTGAAAAATTTGGATTTTTAATGCTTTTTTAGTAAATAGAAATGTCTCAGTAAATAACAGAGACAAAATTATTCCCATACTACTCATTTATAAAACAATGAACAAATAAACTAAGGAAAATATATTGAAGCTTTCAAATCCCCTGCTTGATCCTGATATATAATTTTCTATTTCTTTTAAGTCCCAATACATATATTGTTCTGTTGATTTTCAGACCTTCTTATGGTAGAAAATGTTTTGTTGAAATCAACATAATTAAGAAAAAAATTCATGCCTACTCACCTACATAAGCATCTGCATAACTGTTATATCATACCCATTGAATGCTAAAAATTTTGGCATAAATCACTTTTATAATTTTTAATAAGCAACAATACTCATTTTGTTTTAAATATTTAATATAAGGCTAAATTATTTAATGCAGTTGCAAGTTCTTTGAGGTTGAAGAGTTTCATAACTTTTTTTAATAGCTCCACTGTTTGGAACAAAATTATTTTCTAAATATTCATCTATTAGAAGACGATGGAAATTTCTGAAGTAATAGATGCCAATATTCTGATTAAAATTAGTGGGCAAATAGCTTCTGCTTTGAAAACCATGCCTAAGTAATTAGTGAAAAAAAAAAGTATTTTGTATTCTTGGCTCTCTGTGATCCTCTCAAGTGAACATATGGAACTAAATATGGGATTAAATCAAATGTGGAATGCAATAACTCTCCTCTCCTCTACCTTAGCTTTCTGTTTCAATCTTTTTTTTTTTTTTTTTCGTTTAACCCAGCTCGAATCTCTCCATATGCTGGTGCCTATTTTAAAATAGCAACAATTTTTTTTAGGTTGCTTTTATGTTACATTAAAAACCCTAGGTTAAATGTCATTAACTGTAGTTTCAGCCATTAGACTCAGACCATTATTACACAATAAACTTTCCATAGAATTTTCTCTGTATGTGCATTTCTGACTAATTTGATTCTCTACAAGGAAAAGTTTTCAGAATCCTTTAAGTGTAATGATTTTCTTAAGAAATACTAGCCAGCAAGGAGAAAATTTGAAATAGTAATAGTTGAAGGTGAAGCTTAAAATTAATTTTCTTACTTATGTCTTTTTTAAAAAGCCATAGCAAAGAATTTGTATTTGAATAAAAGCTGCATATCTGTTTAAAGTATGGAAGCCTACAGAAAGACAATAAATATTAACAGTAAAGGGAACAAGGAAAGGAGAATACAGCTACTCTAAATGTTATATAATAATAACAAATATCATTGAAATAAAGTTAGCAATTTTGAAAGTATTGTGTGAACAATAATTTTGCCTCACTAATGTAAATATGCAAATTATATATGTTTATGCATGCTATCCATAATTTATTCAATATATTTTAATTTTAAATACAGAAATATATATAGTATACTTTAAATATTTACAGCTTTATAAAACGTGTTGCGGCTACCATTTTCTTAAAACAAGAAACAAATTGGTGTATAAATTTGTCCTTCAACAGGTGTTAAAAGAAGACCCAAGATGTCAGGGTTCTGCCAAAAAAAAATAAAGTACTTCTATCTAGGCCTCATATCTTGTAAATAACAGCTCCCAGGAGCATAGTATAAAATACAATCTGTTGAAATACCAGACCCAGAGAGCTAACCAGAAAAATTTTATGAAATTTGTTTCTCAAACAGAGACACCTACCAGCATAAATATCAAGCAAACAATCAAACACTCATGGAATACTGACAGTCAACAGATATATGAACTTATTTGGCAGAAAATGACAGATTCCTTAACTGAATAAATAAATTATTTTAGAAGGCCCATTCGTTGGTTACAGGACTAAGACCACCTAAAGCAGTTCGTTTTATTCTTCTTCAACCCATGACCAATTTAAACCCAGTGGTTGGTCTTTAGCAAATTAACTTTGGCCTACACTTGGGTGCAGAAAGAAGTGAAGAAGGTGTGAACACATACTTGTCTTTTTTATTCTTGCTCACTTGATCTCTAGAAAAAAGATCAACAAAGTTGATTGCAATGTTCCTTAGAACTGAGATCTGTGGAAAGCAATGATAGGTTAACAATGTTATGCTAACAGCACCTCTTGGAGTACGACTTTTCTGCTTCTGGAATCTCATTTTCAAATCTGGCTTTACAGTGGTAGAGTCGGATTGCTTTTCACCGTAGATAAGAACATGTGGGCACACCGATGCTGCTCTTTCTCCCCACCCAGCATTCTGCCTCTCAGAGGGCCATGCTTCTCCTGTCTGCCATAGTAAGACACTGCCCCATGGGTTCACATCTCCCAAAGCTATTAATTTAGCAGGAATAGAGAAAATTTTTTGGCATTATTTACTCCAAAAATGCACTCAGAAGAGCAGACTGTACATTTGTGTATCCGTGAAAACTAATTTTTTAGTAAAACTCCTTTCAATATCTAAAGATAAATGGACTGATTCTTAAATAGCAAGATTTCCATAATCAGCATAAAATTAATTATAATTATACAATCCATTACCAAGATGCACTGATATCTCGATATTAAAATATGTAGTATGTTTCTTATTTCCACTGGAAATGGTAGTGAACATTATTTATTACCACGACACACTGATATCTCAATATCAATATATTTCTTATGCATCTTATTTCCAATTGGAAATAATAATAAGCATTATTCTTTTATAACTTATCTGTGCCTAAATTACTACTCACATTCCTTTTCTCACATAGAGTGAAATAATCAGAAACCGAAGTTGAAGGGCTTTCACACTTTGATAAGATGAGTGTGCTTTTAGAAGTAGATAAATGCATAATTTCTTAATTATGGAATTAGAAAAAAATTTCATAGAGAAGACATGCAACCCTTATATCTCATAATATTAAACTTTTAAAGTTATTTGTTCAGTAAATGTACAATTAAGAGTCATGTTTTGATATTTGAAAGAAATGGCTGTGGAAATGAGATACAAGAAAGAGTGAAAATCTATGTAACTTTTGTCAATTAGTTATTGAGTTAGTAATGATTATTAACTTTCACTCTATAAATTAGAATCACCTTCTCCTGCTGAGGTGGCACTGCCATCAGTACAAGAGGAATTAAGAAATGCAAAAAAAAAAAAAAAAGAGTCATGTTTTGAGAAGAAATCAGGGCAAATAGAAAATAAAAGAATGAAAATATTAGTTAAAAAAAATCCAGTTGACTGGAAACCTAGTGTCATTAAGTTAAAGGCTTCCTCTTAGAGTTCATCAAGTATACTTTCCAGAGCCCTAAATTATTTACTCTCTACTTGATGAAACTAGCTTATCAGACAGAGCCATTTTAATGACAAATAGTAGAATAAATGCACTTTTTTGATATATCTTTTGAGATAAGTGATTCCAAGATAGTTCTATGGAAAGATTTTTAAAATCCTGTCAATATAAAGAAGTTATGAGATATGAATAGCTCTCAACTGATTAGTGTCATCATAAAATTATCAACAATTTACTCTCAGCACCATTCCTATCACTAGATATTTTGGAGTTGCTGTGATTTGACACAGAATGCCTTAAGCCATTTTATAATTTTATAATTTAATCAGTTGAATGATGTTCTAGAGGTAAAATCATTCATAACTAAAGTAAGCAAATGCATTATTTCTCTGAGCTCTATAGATGGTTTATTTATGATAAAATCTGTGACAATTCTTCTGTTTGAATTACATGTAAGCAACTCTAGTTGGATGTATATTGAGTATGATTATTTTCAGATCATAATACATGTGTATGACATAATTTAATGCTTATAATTCTACTTTCATAGTGATGCAATTTTAATAGTACTATATTAATTCCACAGAAACATTTTCAAAATGTCTTCTAAGGATATACTTTAGTTGTAGTCTTTTAGCAATTAATTTCTCATTGACAGCTTGTAGAAATGTATGATAGTAATATCATTATTTAGAGAAAGTTAATTTTCTTGTGTATTTTATAAATTGAGTAAATGTGAAAAACAGTCCTTAAAATTTCATTCAGAGATGATATCTCATCTGTTTTAGAAATTAAAAAGTGCATCTGATTAGAAGTGAACGTCTGAGATCAGAAGGCACGCAATAAACCTGAAGTCACTCTAAATTCTTCTCATTTCTTACAAAGCTGTTATGACATTTGGAGAATAATCTAAGCAGAAAAGAAAAGCATAGGCATGTAATGAAGTCAATGGATAGTATTCATCCAAGTCATTTCAAAAGTAGCACTAGGCCTTCTGAGTTTGAATTTCTTTCTTTTTTTTTTTTTGAGTCTGAGTCTCACTCCATCACCCAGGCTGGAGGGCAGTGGCATGCTCATGGTCACCGTAGTCTCGACTTGCTGGACTCAGGTGGTCTTTCTGCCTCAGACTTCCAAGTAGATGAAACTACGAATTACAAACACAGGCCACCACACCCAACTAGGGATTTGTGTGTGTGTGTGTGTGTGTGTGTGTGTGTGTGTGATTTATTATAGAGATGAGATCTCACCAAATTGCTCAGACTGGTCTGAAACCCCCGGGGTTAAGACAACCCTCAGGCCTTGGCCTCCCAAAGTGCTGGGATTACAGGCTGAGTCACCAAGCCCATATATGTGTGAGACACCTATTCTGAAACAACTCAAAGAAACACAGTTTTTTATTGGGAATCATAATTTATTGCAGAAGGACTCTGCATTAGGACTCTGACTGTGTCAAGGAAAATAAAAAATATATTAAGGACACTTCTCTGAAGATTCACAACACCCATTAGTCTGATAAAATTATTAAAAGTCATGCTGTTTAGAAACCTATTAAATGCTGCTTAATCCAACATTTTTTAAACATATTTTCTAAAAATTGTACATTTTACACAGAATCTCTTAATGCCTTGATCGTTTTCAAACTCTGTAGGAAACACTATTTTAGAATATAGTTTCTGTAGATATTTCAGGACCTACTCAGAGAAATTGCATTTAGAATTGGCACAGTTATATTCTTAGTGGAATTATTTGGCTTGGTTAAAAATACAATCCAAGATGAAATAGATGGCATGATATATTAAATATGTAATATATGGAATATGATATATTGATGTATTACATTGAATACTCATAGGAGGTCTCAGAATGCTGTTCCATGTGTGTTTGTGCGCACGTGTGTGTGTGTGACAGTTTCTCTTTTACCCAGGCTGAATTGTGCAGTGCTGCTATCATAGGTCACTGTAGCCTTGAACTCTTGGGCTCAAGTGATTCTCCTGCCTCAGCCTCCCAAGTAGATGGGACTATAGGCACATGCCAACATGCTCAGCTAATTTATTTTCTTGTTCTTTTTCTTTTTATTAGAGATGGCATCGTTAAAGATAAAATTAATTTTAAATGGATTCTAGATCTAAACAATAATATGAAACATTTAGAAAAAATATCTTTGATGCCATTTCATAAACTAATCAGTTGAATGATGAAAATTAACTTTCTCTAAATAATGATATACTATCATACATTTGTACAAGCTACAAATGAGAAATTAACTGATTAACTGGTAAAAGAGTACAACTAAAGTATATCCTTAGAAGACAGTTTGAAATGTTTCTGTGGAATTAATATAGTACTATTAAAATTGCATTGCTATGTAAATAGAATTATAAGTATTAAATTATGTCATATAATAATTCAAATATAAGAATTGTCACAGATTTTATCATAAATAATCTATAGAGCTCAGAGAAATAATACAATTGCTTACTTTAGTTATGAATGATTTTACTTGTAAAATATCATTCAAATGATAAGTTTATAAAATGGCATCAAAGATATTTTTTCTAAATGTTTTATATCATTGTTTAGATCTAGAATCCATTTTAAATTAATTTTTTGTTTGGTGCGAGGTAAGGATGTATATTCTTTTTTTAAATGAATGTCCATTGTTTCAAAGGCATTGTTCAAAAGAATGGTTATTCTATTCTTAAATTTTCTCACCTTTATTGAAAAGTCAATTGACCATATATGAGGGAGTATATTTCTGAGCTTTCTGCTGTGTTCCAATCATCTGCAAATTTATCTTTAAGCAAATGCTGAAATTTCTTACTTACAATAGCTTTTTATTAAGTCTAAAAATCAGTCGGTATAAATGCTACACCTTTATTTGCCTTTTCCAAAATTATTTTGCTATGTGAGCTCTTTATATTTTCATATATAAAAAATAATTTCTATTTTCAATGACTAATTTCTACTTTATGAATTTTAGTTGTACATAGTACAATAAGGAAAAGTTTAGGAGAAGCAGTAGGTAATAAATTGGCTATTTCTTGGACAGGTAAAATCTATCGGGTCATCAAATATGTATTCTAAATTTAGCATTAGTAATTAATATATATTCTAAACTCTCTGAGCAAATAATGCAAAGAATTTTAGTTATTTGCCAATTATTAATCTATTATACTAGAATTATATTTCACAATATTCAGCCTGAATTACCTGAAACTATTAGCTTGAAAATTAGATTTATTCATAATACTTACAAGCAGTCTTTTAGCACTTAAAAGAAAGCGAAGAACCCTGTAAAACTCTCAAACTGGAAAAATATAAATGGTTTAAGAATTCTTGTATATATTTAGGCAGTTAAAACTCATAAAGCCTATACAAGTAGTAGCTTAGAATTTTTTAAAAAATCTAATTTATTCAGTTATATCTAGTTTTGCTCATTAAAGTTCATTTTACTTGTCTACCTAAAAGACCAAGAGGCAGAATTATAAAACTAAAATTCACTTTATTTCTATTAGAAAACACTGTCATATATCAGATGAAATAGGGATCTTTTTCAAGGCAAGTGCAATAGGACAAATAGTATGTGATACATGACACAAAACCAAAGGAATTACACTTAACAGACTAAAAGATGAATAAAGTTGGATAATAAAACAAAAATAAGTAAAAATTAATAAATAACCAGCAATTGTTTCCTGGTTGTCGCTCTAGTGAAAAAGTAAATGTCCCCCAGATAGAACTGAATATAAAAATTTCTCGTCAGACTGTTGGAAGTATTTCTTTCCAAAATGTTTTATTTTCTTTTTTGACTACACTGAGATTCTTTCCTTCATATTTGCTCCTTCCTTTCTTTTTCTTGAAGATAATACACTTTAGAGAACACGTGTAGTAACTCAACATTATTATTGTTGATTTCATGGAAGTGGACAAAAGATACAGATGTATTCTGTTTTAGAAGCCTCTAAGATGACTCCCATGGATCCCCACCTCCAGGTGTTCCTTTATTATTCCCTTTATTATACCATTCCCTAGAGTACAGGCTTACCTAATGACTTGTTTCTAATAAGCAAAATAGGACAAAAGTGATGGGATTTCACTTTTGAAATTAAGATACAAAAAGTGTGTGGTTTTTGTCTTAGGCACCTTCTCTTTTCTCTCACTTTGCTGGGTGGAAAGCTACCTTTGGGAAACTCCCAGTCGTAAAGTGAGACATCTTCAACAATGGTCCTAGGAAAACCGGAGCCACATAAGGAGTTTGAAAGTGAATCCTCTCCCAGAGAGCCTTAGATGATGACAAGTGCAGCCCACAAATGGATTGCTATCTGTGACATACCTTGAGCCCGAGTACCTGGCTGAGCTACGCATAGGTTCCTTGACTCGTGAAAATTGTGAGATAATAGCGTTTGCTTTTTTAAAACTGCTAAATTCTGGGATATTTTTTGGCACAGACGGGTGGTCTCATAAAGAATATGTCCTCAGAAATCTCAGAATGTGGCCTTATTTGGAATAAAGACTTTGCATATGTAATTAAGCTAAGAATCTTAAAATTAGATCATCTTAGATTATGGGGACCTTAAATCCAGTAACTTCTTTTCCTACAAAAAGAAAAGACACAGAGACACAAAAAAGGATGACAAAATGCTTGAGGTGGAGATGTGAGTGATGTATCTACCAGTCACAGAAAGCCAAGGACTGCTTGCAGCCATCAGAAACTAAGAGAGAGGTATAAAACACAGATTATCCTTGATTTCGGAGTTCTGAATCCAGAACTAAAAAATATTAATAATTTCTATGGTTTTAAGCCACCAAGTGTGTGACAATTTGTTACAGCAGCCTTTGGAAGATAATGTGTCAATAGATAAATTTTACAGACTTTAGAAAAGAAACAGAATATTTCCTGTGATAAAGTTAGGCGACAGGGAACTTGTACTTGCCAAACTTTTTACTGAAATAACTCACCTATAAATTACAAATATCCAGAAATGCATAGAAGCCATAAGTAGTATAATAATTAATTGAAAGTTATTGACTTGTACTAATGATGGAAAATTGCTACATGCTTTGTTTTTAACTTATTAAAATAATGCCTTAGTGTCTATACAGAGCACAAATGTAACTTATAGTTTGTGAAGTAAAGTGTGCCTGTGCATATATGTGTGTATGTATATCTGTATACATACACAGAGAGAGAGAGAGAGATTTTAAATCTACTGAGTAAATGTGAAGCTGAAGTCCAATAAAATTGTGTGACTTAACATTAACTTTTCTGCAATATTTGTTATTGTTTTTGTTGCTGTCCAATCATCGTTTCTTCTTTTCCACCACTTGTACTTAATTTTAGGCATGAGAAACCTGCTAATTAGATATACCAGACTATTTTGTTTTAGAGGTTCTGGATGTGTCTACCTCCTGTGAAATGCACTCACCCAAAATTTGCAAGGTAGAACACATGTCAGAGGCCATGATCTTCTTTGTCCAGCAGCAGTATATGAAATATGATTTTGCCAAAAGGGACTTTGCAGTGCCCTTCATATTCCTCTGCCCTTTTCTGAAGTCCTTAGGTGAGTTGTGACATAAACGGTGGTTTCCTACAGATTTCTGAGCCTGGATGTTAATCGCCACATTGATACTATCGAGACATGGCAGCAAAGCATATTCAAACTGGCATAAGTATCACTCTCTTTTGTTCCTTTAGTTTGCCCATGAATTAAATTCCCTTCTGCTTGAAATATCTTTTTTTTTTTCATTAATCAGTATTTTTTATTATGGTTTTGTGGGGTACAGTTAAGGGTTAGGTGTACAATGACGTTTCATTCAGGCACCCTGTAGATAATAATCTTAAATTGTACCCCACATGTTTAAAATTTTTTAAAAGCTAAAAAAAATTTTTAAAGCGTTTTAAAAAAAAGATATTTCAATATAGATCAATGGAATTGAAATATCTTTTTTTAAAAACGCTTTAAAAATTTTTTTTAGCTTTTAAAAAATTTTAAACATGTGGGGTACAATTTAAGATTAGGTATACGAGTGGTCATTGTACAGGTAAAGTTTGGGCCCCCTTTTGGTCCCCACTTTGCCTGGTTTGAGATCAGGTACCCTTATTGATATTGTGTTCCCACCTCCCTACTCTGGCAGTATCCCACTACTGCCAAAATATCTTGAATGTTTCTATTATCCTAGACAACCCTTGTCTGGTAAAAAGTTAAACAGAAGTTGAACTTAGACCCAATCTTAAAAAAAAAATCGATGAAAAGTCGATTTATCAAAAGTCAAATATAAAATATCTTAAATAAGATATTAATAAAATACAAATAATTGAAAATAAAATTGCAGCAAATAGTATAAATTCTTTTATTATAGGTTCCATGTGCAATGATGTAACATGATCCAAGTTTGGAGAAAATAACTATATGATTCTGGCTTTTATTAATTTAACAAAAATAGGAGAAATAATGCAAAAGCGTAAAATTGGACTGTTTGCATTTTCTCACAGTTTATCAAATGCAATGTAGGGTTTATTCTCTGCAAACTTAAAAATATACAATTGCCTTATTTTGGGCTTTCCTAGAAGTAGGATGTGAAGTAATAAACAAGACTGCAATTTTATATGGGAATTAATGGCAGGAAGAATATGAAACAGTGACAAAGTGAGTCAAAGAAGGAAGAAAAACCAAGAAAATGTGCAATAATTAATGGGTTGTCACAGTGAAAACTAGGGTAATCCTCTAATTCTAATTATTTGAGGGCCCCACTGAAAAAACTATTTAGAACTATGTAGATCGTTGAAGTGTCCCAATGAGGAGAAAGGAAATTGCCTTCTTTATACCCAAATCGTCATCCCTGATTAGTTGACGATCACTTGTGGAGTGTGACCTCCCTGTCATTTTCAATCTGCCAATTGCACTGGCTGGTCCTACTCCAAAGTCTGGAGGATTTCCTTCGATGGAAGAATGCAACATGTTAATGGACTACAAGGGACCCCCCAGGGAAAGCTGAGACAATGGAAGTAAGGCACAAACAACCTTAACTGCAATGAAGATGACCACAACAGGCCAAATATTTGTCTTCACACTGTTCAAAGAGTATTAAGAAAAAGTGTGGCTTTTATTAAAAGATCATGCAAATATATGAATTGGGGTAACCTGTATAAAGAATCGATATTGAAATGACAAGAATTTATATTAGAAGATCTGATTTAAGCTAGATTATTAGGAGAGACTGGTTTTGTGCTGAAACATAAAGAATGAAAAAGAGCTAAGTAGGCCACATTTTGTGGGAAAGTGGTGGAAAGACTATTTTAGGCAAGATATACGGAATTTCTTGCAAGGGGAAGAAAACTAGTTCATGTAAAGCACAGAAAGCAATGTTGATGACGAGCAGAAGGATTGCGAAACACAATGAGGTGAGAAAGGTAGACTGAAGCCAGACATACAAGGTCTGAGTACTACTCTGTGAATAATAAACACAATGTATTTTGTGTATAGCATCTTGGACGTTGGATGAAATTGTGACTTAAAAGATTCATCTCATTCGAAGGGAAAATACTTCCTTTGTAGACTGTGAAACTATTCTAAGAAATGGAGGCAGGAGTGGAAAATTAGAAGCATTTGAGGCTATTTCTAGAGAATGTGGGAAAGATATCAATAACTTGAATGAGGAGATAGAGAGAAGTTGTTATAGTTGAAAGACACTGGAGGTTTTATGACCAAGATTTGTTCATGGGGAAAAGCCTGTTGTGAGGGAGAGTGTGTCAGTAAGTGATACCTAGTAGCTTCCTGACTGTGTTCTTCCACGGATGGAAATAACTTTCATGAAGATAAAATCCTGAAGGAAAAATATCTATCAAAATTGCATTTCCCTATCTAACCAGCGACTCAGCATCTACACTAGCTGTCTCACAGTTAACTTGAATTCATAAATGCAGAACTGGTCGCATGATCTTTATTTAACCCATTACATATTTCCTTCTTAAGTATTTCCTGTTTTAATATTGTATTCTCTCTCTTACTTGCACTCCTCCTGACTACCTTCACTTCTGGTTGTAGTGTCTGGAGGTAAGGAGTGGAGAATATGCTTATCTTTTGCTTTAAAGCTCCTCAATGTTTAGGACCAAAATGTTTAGGATAAGTTATGTCTCTTGGGTAGGGAGCAGGGAAGGGGAGGCCTCCTGTATCATGATGGGGTATGATGCAAAGAAGTACAAGTGAGATGTGGATATCATCGAATTTCAATTTTAAATCTTTGTGGTAAAGTTTTCTAAAGGATCATTGAAAGGTGTTCATGTATGCTACATCAACCATGTTTATATTGAGTCTTTTCACCTAATTAATAATTTTGGTCCTTTCAATTAGTTAAAATCTTTCTGAAAAGAATTTCAAGTAGAACCTATTGGCCTTGCTAAAATAACCCTAAAACAAAGATTACATAGAGTCTAGATCCGAGTTTAATTAATTCTATCACCTTAATTTTAAAAGATGGATTTATAATATGTACACAGTGAGACACCACAAGTGAAACTTATTGACTCAAGTGAAGGTTGATAAAAGTCATACCTAATTTCCACACCAATGATAGTTGTGTCAGGTGGTTTGTGCAAAACATCTAATTAATACTCAGTGAGGTTCGATTACAAAATACCAATGAAAACTTAATATGAAATAGATTTTGAAAAATTTAAACATATTTCTTATTAACAAATGTTCACAATTCTGCTAACAGACATATGAAGATAATAGAACAGAGTCCAGTTTCAAAGTCACAGCTGAACTGGCAATGCCTTATAAAATATGCACTTGATGTACATCAGCATAAAGAAAATATTTATTTTATTTTATTATTATTACTTTTAGATTGGAAAACAGAGTTTACTTAAAAAGTAAATTGGAGAGTGAGAAAGAGGAGATTTACCTCCCCAAGGCCAGGGAAGGGAGCCAAAGCCTAGAAAATATATTTATTTTTAAACCCAGGAAATTACCTTGGTGTTTCTGGCATTTGTTTGTTTGTTTGTTTATGTATTTATTTGAAGAAACTCTAAAAGCAGGCATAAAGTTCAGGATGTTTTCAGGAGGAATTGTAGGCTCTCAAGTCTTGAGATACATTAGTATAGACAGAATGATTTCACAGAAAAAAAAAAAAATAGGAATAGCCTAGCACTGGAAACAGGATAGCTCTTCTGGAGACTAGGTTTGGAGATGAATCTAAGTTTAAGGCTGTTTCTACTAATCACTTCAGTCACACAATCATTCAAGTCAGACAACCAGTTTGACTGGCTTTTTGACCTTATTAACGTGATGCTTTACCAAGTTGATTCAACAATTCGGTCAAAATGGCAGGACCACAAACAGTCTTAGGCTCTGCAAATGCTGCCTATAATTTCAAGTCAATGGACAGCATTCACTGTGTGCAGAGGGTATATATAATGCAATAGTTATTTTGAACCCTTTCTCCTCTACTAGATCTGATAATCCTGTCTTTCTCCTTTACTCTTAAGATATCACTTTGGTTCCTACTTCAGAGAAAAAAAATATACAAAAAAAAAAATTAATATGTGGCACTCACACAAATCTCAACTGCCAGTTGTGGTCTATTTTGACAAATATCTCTGAACTTCAGAGACCTCAGTATGCTTATACCTCAATAACTATTTTTTATTGTTACTTATGTCATTACTTTCATTTGAAATATGAATTTCACTCAGTAGAATATCCTTTTGAGAAAAAATATGCGATTTCCAGGATAATTTCTCTAGAGTAAATTTTTCTTCTCTGAATCCTATCCTTCTGGACTATACTTTTTATTAATTAAACTTTTCCCCATTTGGTTATTTTATTATTTTTTTTAGTTTTAAAGATGTGGGGTACAATCCAGGGTTCAGTATACAAACGTTCATTATACAGGTACCCTTGTTGATGAGGTGTGCCCCACCGTCTCCTGGCAGTTTCCCACTACTGCCAATCCCTTTATTATAGTATGATAATTGTTCAAGATCTGCTGAAGAGTGAGAACATGTTATACTCAGTTCTTTGTTTCTGTGATAGATTACTCAATGTTATTGACCCCAAGTCCACCTTTGACATAGTGATTTTATGAATGTGGACTGGCTTACCTAATTCTGTTTATTCTAATTTTTTAACTAAAATATAAATCGGGAGAGACAATAAATTATCAAAGAAAAATCATTTTGTAATTTCCTTATGCTAGTTTTCTCAGCACACCCCTTAGCATCTGTGTGAGGAACAAGGTAAAAAATGCAAAAGGAATGCTCATGGATAGCATGTCTAAAATGCTGACTGGTAGCCTTAAGATTGTTTCAATACAGAGTTAAAGTAGGCTACTATCCCTAGTGCTTTATAGAATAAATTGTTAACTAATTCTACACTTGTGTAATTTTAGCATAATTTGGATTCATTCAGAGAAATACTTTTTTGTTATTCTTGATGGAAAGTAATATGCAAGGAGGCCTATTTGGATATAATATGTTGGATAGTGTAATAGGATGGTTACAAGCTGTAATTTAAAAAACAAAATTGGAGCTGCAGTCATAGCGTCTTTGTACTGGGGAATGCCAGTCAGCTCTTGGATCAAGGGAACAATGGAGTTCATCAGATCTTCCTAACCACACAAAATGACATGGCCTGTTCTTCAAAACGATCTCTATAGAAGTCACTTAGCCAATCAAAGATATTTGTTTTGCATTTGCAATTTTCATACTTTAATAAGAATAGCTCATGAATGGCATGAAAGTAAATACTCATAAAAATGTTCATTGGCTTCATATTTGAATATATCGTGCTATTCAATTAATGGAGGAAAAATAGATCTGTCAACTTTGATTGAATCTCCTCTGCGTGTGTACTTCAGAAGAAAAAAGCAATACAAATAGAATTATTCACTAAATACCAAATTAACGGAAAACTCCAATAATAAAGCAAAGCATAAACACAATAGTAAATTTGCCTTAAATAACAGTCAGTTATAGTCCATGCTTCTCGACTTAAAGAGAGTGATTGAAGTTTATTTATTAATATAAACAAGGAAAATAAATTCCCTTTACCTGTCTTGCTTACAAATCCAGACAGTTCTCTTTATTCCTGGCCACTAAATGAAAGGATGGTGTTTTTACCATTAGCCTTCTGCCAGTGACCTAGTCACAAGCTTAGAATTAGTATTGGACCAAGGTTTGGCCCAATCTCTGCCCATTACTCTTTGGAAATTAACTTTACTCTTCAATTTTCTCAGTTGTAAATAAGAAGAAAAACTGTTCAACTGCCCGATTCAAAAATTCAATAATATATATATGAAAATCTTTTATAGAAATTTTAGAAAGCCAAAGTCATATAAGATAATCTTAACGGTTTGCTTTTTTAACTGAGGTACCAAAACATTGCTCTTGAAAAATACCTTGAAATTGGGTTTAAAATACCTATTTCCAGCTTCTTTATCTGTTATTGTTCAGTGTTATTTCAGAATTATTCACCCACAAGTGCACCACCAATGACATTGCATGCAAAACTGTGACCATCTTCCCTTGTACAATGCATTGTTTTCTTCAATGCAAGGGGGTCTCCAAGTTAGTGTTTCCTACTATCTGTCATCTGTGGACCATACTAGTTACTTTATAAAAAGATGTGATTTCTAATAACTTTAGTAAAGGGGAATAAAGACTTCTGTCTAAGGAAGGAAGGCATTAATTTGTAATTAAAGGTAAAATTCTAAGAGTCCGAGTTGAAATAACATCTCTGTCTCTTACTAATTTTAAGCAATGAGGAAACTAAACTCCCATAAGACTCAGTTAATTAAACTATAAAATGATATAGTAATACTTGCCATGCCGGTTGTGAAGATTATATATGAAGATAGTGTAAAAATTTGGCACAGGGGCCAGCAGATAAAAAGCATGTGAAACTGGCAGCTTTTAGTGTTATAATTTGATTTTTAATATTCCACAATGACAGTCATGCCTAGCAAACTTAAATATGCTATCTAATCATTCTACACTTCAATTCATGAGATACTAAATTGGGTAAATGTAGCATGATCATTTCTAGATTCATGAATTCTAGAACCTGCCGCAAACTACAAAATACCAGTTTCTAATGACTATCTACTGCAATTGGATAAGGGACTTTTGTTTCTATGTAACATATAAAGTAGACTCTCTTGAGAAGCTAATCACTTATCTCAGTTCCTATAGAGCAGACGTGAGCAAACTTTTTCTATAAAAAAGCCAGATAGGTAATATTTTAGCCTTTGCAGGTTATACAAATTCTCTAACACCTCTCAATTGTGTTGTAATTCAAAAGCAACAGTAGACAATATGTAAAACAATGAACACAGCTGTGTTTCAATAAAACTTTATTCATGAAAACTAAATTGAATATTGCATAACTGTAACATGTCATGAAATATCATTCTTTTGATTTCTTCCAGGCCTTAAAAATATTAAAACATTATTAAATTATTGGCTACACAAAACAGCAAATGGGCGAGTTATGACCTGTAGACTTTAGTTTACTGACCCCTGTATAGGTTTTGATTGGTTAGTTGGGACTGGACACCAGGTTTTAGAAAGTGAAGATCTTCATCTGTTGAAAAAATATCAAACTGAATTGAATTCACTTAAAAAATTTACAGAGAATATACTTACCTCAGGTATATATATATATATATATATATATATATATATATATCTTAAACTATATTATTATTGCCTAAATAGCAGAAAATGTAGACAAAAGACTAAAAGTGATTACAAAACTTGTATTTTCACTAAAATTAAAAGAAAAAAATAAATGATTCTTTTTCTAGAAGAATAGAGCTCTTTTCAGAATGCAAAGTGAAAAAAAAGTGGAAACAATATTGTATTTCCTCTCCAAGTACATATATATGGCTTAAGTCTGATGATGACCGTGGATTTGTATTAGTATGCAGTTACACATCATTACACATTGGGACACTGTTTTTTTTGTTTTGTTTTGTTTTGTTTTTTTGAGTTGGAGTCTCACTCTGTCGCCCAGACTAGAGTGCAGTGGCCTCTCCCGGCCACCGCAGCCTCGACTTGCTGGGCTCCGGCAATCCTTCCACCTCAGCCTTCCAAGTAGCCGGAATTACAGGCATGTGCTATCACGCCTGGCTGATTATTTTGATTTATTGTAGAGATGAGGTCTCGCTGCCCAGGTGGGTCTCGAACCCGTGGGCTCAGGCAATCCACTCACCTCAGCCTCCCAAAGGCACGGGATTACAGGCTGAGCCACCAAACCCAGCTTGGGACGCTGTTAATAATATATGCCCAAACTGCAACAGGACCAAAGTATTTGTAAATCTTGGGAAACCAGTACAAACTACTGTTCTTGCAAGATTCATGAAGAGAAAAACAAGCTTTCTGATGACAGTGGTTAGTAAATTGTTCTCAAAACAAAGAAAAACAATGTAATACAGTTTTTCATATAGAAAGGCAGAATTCAGCACTAATTAGTGACTGGGGCATGAAGACATATTGTAGTACTTGTGCCAGTGGCTTAAATACCATGACATATTTAATTTATTAAGAAGAAAAAGCGACTGGTCTCAGTGGCTCAGCATGTAATCCAAGCACTTTGGGAGGCCAAGGCAAATGGATTGCCTGAGTCCGCAGGTTGGAGACCAGTCTGGGCAACATGGTGAGACCTCATCTCAAATTAATAAAATAAATAAAATAAAATAAAACAGCCGGGCATGGTCACATGCCTGTAGTTCCGGCTACTTGGAAGACTGGGGTGGAAGGACCGCTGGAGCCCAGCAGGTCGACACTGTGGGGGCCATGAACGTGCCACTGCCCTCCAGTCTGGGTGATGGAGTGAGACTCCAACTCAAAAAAAAAGAAGAGGAAGAAAAAATTTCAGAAGATATTTATAAATTAAATAGATCATGTCCTTTATTTTGCAATACGGTTTTAATGCTGTTGCCATTTTTTTTTAACTTATGTTTTTAGGAGAGGGGGAAAAGCATACTGGGAGAAATACTATTTACTCTACATGGAAAGAGTATTCAAATAATCTGCAAAGCAAAGCAGTAACTAGAGAGAGTTAGAATTTCTCCCTTTTCTTTGTATCTTTTGTTGTTGTTGTTGTTTAGACCAATTATGTGTTCTCATATTTTTGTTGGCAAAAATCACATAAAAGTCATGACTTTTTGCAGCAATTTTGAATTATTGTCACCTAGGTATTGTCACACCGCAACCTATGGTTTGCTGCACTGACTGGCTAAATTTCACATTGATTGTGCTAGACAATGTGATATTTTTAATTATTCCACAAGAAAAGATCTTGACTTTTACAACTATTGTAACAGAGTACTGGCATAGCTTTCTGACAAGTGAGTATTGTTGTTGGATTCTTTTACCTGACATAAAAGTAATTTTTAAAAGTTTAAACAAATGTATTGCTTAAAGGAGTTGATTTGCAAATTATGCATCTCACAAAGGCCTGACATCTGGGATCTACAAAAAGCTCAAATGAAATGAAAAGGAAAAACAAACAACTCCATTAAAAAGTGGGCAAACAACATGAACAGACACTTCTCAAAAGACAACATACAAAAAGCCTACAGATGCATGAAAAAATGCTCGGCCTCACTAATCAGTAGGGAAACGCAAGTCGAAGCCGCAATGAGTTACCACCTAACTCCATTGTAAGGAGGGCTCTCATCAATAAATCAAACATCAGTAGACACTGGTGGGGGTGCAGAGAAAAAGGAACACTTCTACAACGTTGATGGCATTGTAAGCTAGTCCCACCTCTATGGAAAACAGTGTGGCAATTTCTAAAAGAACTGAAAATTGACCTTCCATATGATCCAGCATTCACCCTTATAACTTAATTGTCTCCAAAGATCCCATCTCCTAATACTATCATATCGAAGGTTAAGATGTATTTCAACATATAGATTTGGGATGGCATAAACATTCAGTTCCTAACAGATAGAAACTGAGGATGAAGACCACCTTGAGAAAACATCATTGTGCTTGACCTAGAAGTAGCTAAGATCTCTTTCCTATGAAAGATTATGGTGGCTTGTCCTAGGTCATAGACCAAGAAGACATTATGACAAAGTGAACTATCAAGGGTTGTCCTATGGAGATCTAGAGTTCAACAAAGCCATCATGTGATACAAAAAAGCAAAGGCAAGAGAGGAAAGTTTAGTGGTTTCAATTCTTTGAAGAACTATTTCCAGTTTCAGTGTGGAAGTCATTCAGACCACCATTATGGATTGCATATGTTTCCATGTTTTAGGAAATCTGAGGGTCATAACAGGAGTTAGATACGTGAGATTCATTCCAGTTTGAAGTGTGATAGATTTACTCTATTTTATTTTTTAAAAAATAAAAGAGATGTGTGGCACCTGTGCTTTCAATTTGTGTAGCAAACCATATTTTACGTAGCTTGGTACATACTGAGTCCTTACTAAAGTTTATTAATCCATTCTTACTGTCCATAAGAAGAGAATCATTTCTTTTTAGGAGGGAGTTTTAGTTTGGATCTCACGAAGAAAACAAAAATTATGCATGGAAGTCGATCCCAGAATTACTTTTCAAAAAAATTGTATGTATTCCATGTTTGGGACTAGGATGAGGTGAGTGAGACAGCTGTCTCAGGTGGGAATATTTAAAGACATACAAAATAACCACATAATTAATAAAAAATTGTAATGTAATATTTTATTTATTTATTTATTTTTAAGTTGGAATCTCACTCCATCGCCCAGGCTGGAGTGCAGTGGCACACTCACCTGTTGGGCTCCGGCGATCCTTCCACCTAAACCTTCCAAGTAGCTGGAACTCCAGGAGCTCTACCCGGTTAATTTATTTATTTTGTTTTTTATTGTAGAGACAAGGTCTCACCATGTTGCCCAAGCTGGTCTCTAACCTGTGAACTCAGGAAATCCTCTTACCTCAGCTGCCCAAAGTGCTGGGATTACAGGCTTGAGCCACCGCACTTGGCCTAATGCAATATTTTTAAAAAATAATGCAAAATTATTTTTTTGAAAATAGTAAATTTTAAAATAAAGGCAAGATTTGATCCTGTACATGCATGAATCATCCTCACTTACTTCATTCTAATCCTAGGGCTTTTTCCAATAAAATTTTACTGACAAAAAGAGGTAGTCAGCCCACAGTAGATTTTTATCTAATTGCACCAAAATATTATATAGTTTGATTTCTGGGTTTCGGCACACTCTTAAATTTTGCCTCCCAAAGCAAATGCGTCACTGGCCTTAGCTTATCCCCTGCTCCAGGAAACATCAAATCTTGAAAATAAAAAAAGAAAACAGGGAAAGCAAAAAAAAAAAGCCATAGAGATAGAAAGTAGAAGAAAGATGATAAAAATGCAGTAGGAACTTAATAAACTACTTCTTAAAAATTTGATTAAAAAATCTGTAAAATATATCTCCCAAGGCTATGAATGTTTTGAGGGGAAGGAGTGGGTCAAATGTATCCTCCACTGGAATAAATCTCACAGGGCATTCTTCTGCATCACTAGCAGGTAGCTCTGAGTTCAGACACTTTCCCATTGTGGAGTTCTGAGCAGTGAAGATTCTAGAATGCCTGGGGACTGATGGGGAGGGTAAAGAAATGTACATCCATTCTTGCTTTTTCTTTTCCTGAGGTTCTTTATGCAAAGTGGCAATTTCTTCTTTAGAAATAGTAATTTTACCATTAAGGGATGAGTCTCCCATGCCTATTTCCCTCCATTATTGAAAAGTTAAAGTTCAAAATTAGGTAAAAATCCTAGGGAAGAAGGATATCTACATTTTCGCCTGGCACTGCTAAAAGAAAAATAAAAACAAGTTCAGGCGACTGGAGTAGAGTTGCAGATAAATGCTACTGTTAAATCATGTGCTCCATGTTGTCTTGAAGCAGATTAGACCAAGGGCTCTTTAACAAGACTACCATCAATTAAATCCTTACTGTACCACTTGTTATTATGGAATCGTGAACATGTCACTTAAGCTCCTTTTTCTTCCTTTTACTCTTCTGTAAATTGGGGATAGTAGTAGTGGCTACTTTAAAAAAGTTATAAGTAATGTTAAATGAATTAAAGCATGCGAAACTATTGCCTGGCCCATAGTAAATAATGTTATAAATCACATTCTACTTATTTTAAGTTACGATATTATTATCTACACAATTGTTAAAATAGGAGATAAAACAATCAATATTTCCAGAGATAAGACTATCAACATTTCCAGAAAATGTATGTCATTTTGTAGTGTAAGAATGTTTTTTGGAAACCACCAAACAGTGAGATGAGAATGATTAAGTAGAAAAACCTTGAATGACTGCAGCTAGAGATCTTTAATAAAAATATATTTTTAATAGGGAGTCAGATTTTTTTGTTGTTGTTCAGTTTGTAGACAATTTGAATTTACTCTTTCTGCCCAAAGGAATGAAGCATAAAACATGAAACCATTCATGTAAAAAACAGTGTGGCAGAAGAGAAAATGTGGAAGGATAGGAGAAGAGGGAGAGAAAATGAGAGGGCAAACCAAGAAACCAAAACCATTCCACAAAGCATTTCCTCCCTCAACTCAGAGTGAGAAAACATTCTACATTGCTACTGAAAATATGCACACCAAAAAATCATCACAATAACATTTTTATTAGTTGGTCTTTTCTCTTCCATTATCTTCTATGTTATTCTAATAAATTGTTCATCTAAAGTAAATTAAAAATAACACATGCATGAAGAAATTTTACACATTACTAATAGTAAACGCACATGATATTATTATTATTGTTGTTTTTGAGTCGGAGTCTCACTGTCACTCAGGCTGGAGTGCAGTGACATGCTCACAGCAACTGCAGCCTCGACCTACTGGGCTCAGGCGATCTTTCCATCTTAGCCTTCCAAGTAGATAGTATATATTTTTAAAATAATGATATATAACACTGAAGAAAGAAATGAAGGAAAGAGGAAGGAAGAAAGGGATGAGGGAGAAGGAAGGATGGGAGGGAGATGGAGGGAGGACGTCACCAGAACGTGATAAATATAAGAACAAAATTATGAATTGAACCAAAATAGGGGTCTTTTCTGGATCCTAACATGATATAATGCTTTAACCAATTTCATTGGTGAAATATAAAACTAATAACAAATTGGATCTTTATGTGAGCTATTAAGTGATATGTAATTGTTTAAAATTATATCTAAAAAGGATTTTATTCTGTCAAATATTTAATAATTAAAGTCATGAAGCCATGTGCTAAAGATTCGTATCTTTATCAATGGCCCCTTGAAAACTCATTAAATATAAATTACAAGGAGTTGTCCAAGAACTCTAGCAGACAAGACTCTTGGTGCCCTGAGTTGAAACACAAACAAGTGACATTTCTTACACCAGTAGTTCTCAAACTTTACTGAGCACTCAAATCACCTGTAATGTTTGTTCAAATACAAATTATTAAGCCTCTCAGTTAGAGATTCTGATTCAATAGGTTTGAAATGGGGTTTGACTTTACATTTCCAACAAACTTTCAGTGAGCCTGATGCTGCTTTTTCCAGGACTGCACTTTTGAGAACCATTGTCTCACATAATGATTTACTGATAACAGGCTACATATAACACTTCAACATATGTGATCACATTTTTTTTTTCACATTGTTCCTCAGTATTAGGAACTATTATTATTATAGATGAGAACAGAGAGACATGGTGCTGTGACTTAAACAAAGCAACAGGGCTAATAAATCTTAATTAAATAAAAATCTTAATTAAAACCCTAATTTTCTGAAACCAAATTGTATGGTCTTCCTACTATTTTAAATTGAATAGAAGGCAGAGTGATTACCAGTTAGGGCATTGAAGAGAGAAGAGAGAAAATCCCATGAGGTGAATTAGCTAGGGAATCAAAAACAAATTAATTATAACCATGACAAACAGTAGCAAATGCACAATTGAAATTAAGTGGAATTAAATGTGCAATGATCACTTTTATACTGTTTTTCAGCTTTTTTGAGTAAAAAGTGAAATATCGACATGAGCTATTGCTATTTAGTAAGCCTTTCTTTTAAATCAAAATCAAAACGTCAGCTCAATAACAGAAACTTTCTATATACATACCACAATTATCTAGCTATCAATTTATCACTGATGGCTAAATAAAAATTAACCATATATGTTTTGGGGCATATAATCAGAAAATATTATTATCAATAAACGTTTTTCTGGTTTTATTTAGAGTGAAATGTATTCAAATTCTTCAACAACCTGGTAAAACAATCTGAAAAAACTAGAATTAAACATAGTTCTGTTTGTTACTATATAGATCTTATTCTTAATCAATTTAAATGAAGAATTTATGGCCAGTGAGATTTTCTAAATTGTTCGGCCATTGAATGAGCAGACATAACTAATCTCCTGTGAAAACCTGCAAAACCAAAACAGTGGGCATCTGTTCTTGTGAAACAGACTAAAATGCCACTATAACAACATTATGAACACAATTCAGTATTAGGCAAATGGACTTTGGACCTTCTCCAAAAGATTTTATTACTGCAAACACCAGAAGTTCCCTTCATTGCACTGTTCCACCCATCCGTATTTTGAGAATGGCATTATATTAAAGCTCTCTTGTTCTTATAAGTGAATAATTTTGTAACAGCTATAGAAATATATTTTGCAGTTCCATTCCAATGGGGAATGAAGGAGCATTGACTCTGCTGATTACAGCTATAAACAGCTATTAATAGGGATATATTTTCTGAAACGATGTGACATTTCCCCTGACCAATGTTCTCAACTAACTGAAAAGAAAATGTGAGACCTGGGTTTTCAAAGTTAACAACCACTTGCCTCCATATTCTTTTCTTTTCTTTTTTCTTTCTTCTTCTTCTTCTTTTTTTTTTTTTTTTGGGGATTTGAGTTGTAAATCATATTTTTTAAAACAGCTGTAGTCAAGATTTTACAATGTTTTTAATTAATCTAATGTGATTGATTCATGAAATCTTGCTATCACTTGTAAAAATTGCTTATTGAAAGAAATAGCACATGGTATAAAAAGAGAACAAGTAAATATTGATTTGGAAATATTAAAGAAAATAGTAAGAAGACATTTTAGGACTCATACATCTTAAACATAGCAGTAATTATATGAATTACCTCTTTGTTTATATAGGCTTAGAGAAAAAATGAAAATATGCGAACTAGATTTAGCAATATAAAATATCATGTTTTTAGTACAAATGAAAATATTGTATGTAAATTTTAGAAATGAAATATTCAGATTATATTTAAATACATTGTCCAAATGTATCCAAATATTTTTCTTGTAGCAAAAGCTGATAAATAAACAACACATTGGCTTCAATGTTTTTGACATCACTGAAATGATTCTTCCAGTGCTGAATGTCTCAAAGATTCATCAGAAAAAATAGCTATCTCTTTTAAAAATAATTTTTCTTATAGCTATCTCTCTTAAAAATAATTCTGCATTAGAATCATTAGTTATTAAATTAGTTGACGATTCTAATGTACTACATAAGTTGTCATTTTAAAATACTTCTTAACAGTCCACCTCTTAGGTATGTACTAGCTGCAAAACTCCTTTGCTTACAGAAAATTCTTTTTCTCATGTTCATGCTTCTTGTCTAAATTTCACCCCACATTGATACTATTTCTGAAACAGAGCAAAACATAAATATGGAAGTGAATGTTCTTTACATTTGATTTTTCTTTCATCAATGCTTATAATAAATTCTATAAAACTGGTATGCCACTTGCCTACCAATGTAAACAATTAGAAATCTGGACAATGTATGAAACAATGTTTCCACTCATTGGAATGACATGCATTACATGATTATGTTTCCTGGGACACGAAAAAGCACCCTGAATTGCTCTGTCTTTTTGTTTGTCTGGAGGTATGTTCTGGATTGCCGAGCAAGAAGAGAGTGCAAAGCAGAACATGACAGTCTTGGGTTGATGTGACACAGACAGGAGTTTGGAGAGACAGAATGTGGCCATTTTCATTATAGAGTAACAGAAAGGAAATAACTCAGAAAAACACACATAGTAAGTAGTTCCTTTATATTTAGCCAAATATTCATCTACCCATGCATAATGTGAAACTCGATAAAGTCAAGAAATACCATGTGCTTGCAAGTTACAAGAATATGAATTCCCAGGCCACACATGGGGATTGAAAACAATCAAATTTTGCCCAGAAAGAATAAAGAAATATTGTTGAACACTTGGGATAATCAATAGAAACTTTAGAAAGGCCACAACTGGATAGATAGAGCTATATTGGCTTTCGAGTATAGCTTGCTCCAGACCATTTTTAGTCAAAAATAAAAAGAAAAGAAAAGAAAACAAAATGAAAAAGCCTTTTGTTTATAACTTAACTGTCTCCTAAGCAAACGTCAACACTGTTTAAGTCAACAAAATCTAAACACTCAACAACAAAGCATTTGCAATGTCTGTGGTCTAATAAAGCAATCAGTAACCACACACACACGCACAGAGATGTGCACACACACGCACACAGTTGCGCACACACACGCACACACACACATACACACACACACACACACACAAACAGAACTGTGAATCACATGAGAAAAAACATTTAAAAATACAGTAAAATAAGAAAATTAAATAAGTAATAGATTTAGCACACTATAACTTAAGTAGAACTACAGAACTATTTGCAAATATTTGTTTCAAACAACTGTGTATACACAATTATGTATAATTTTATGTATGTATTCATGTATTTATTAAAAGAACTTGACCTTATGCAATTGTGGAGTTGGCGAAGCTGTCTTGGTAAGACTGTTGTCGTCTTCATGTCTAATGCTATAGTACGAAGTTCACAGGACAGGAAGTCATGAAGGGAAATGGGATAGACAAACCGTCATCAATTCCTGGTGCCCTTGAACTTAAGGGTTAAATGTCCTGAAAAAGTTGGGGCCATTAATCACAGTACTAAATATACACAAGTCTGGCCCAGGAATCAGAGAAGCTGAAAGAGAAGCCCAGGGAGGGTGAAGCCGTTTCAAGCCTGATCACTTCTCTTCACCAGGGAGGTAAGACGGCACACAGGCAACAATGTGTATGAGCTGTAAGAAGCCTGCTGCTTCACTTCTGTCTTCCAGTTTCCCACAAGAACTTTCTTGTTGCTTATTCTAACTTATTCTAACTGAAAACATGCAGGAAAGGAAATTCCGGGAATGTAGCTTAGTTCAGCAAAATAGACACATTACTAAGCCATTACAATATTCAAGCTTTTAAAGAAAAGCATAATGCAAAAGATAAATGGAAAACAAATAAGAACAAAATGGAATGTCTAAAGTGTATAACATCTAAATTAAAATATTCACAAATATGGTTAGTAGCCGATTGGACACTATTGACTAAATAACCAATAAAGACAAATGAGTAGCAACAGAGTAGTATATCTGTACTAGTCAGCTCAGGTTGCCATGCCAAAATACCAAAGACTAGGTCGCCTAAATTAGAGGTATTATGTTGCCTCACTGTTCTAGAGATTAGGAGTCTAATATCACCATGCCAGCTGGGTGGTTTTTGGAGAGGACTCTCTTCCTGCTTTGCAGCAGTGATCTCAGTGTGTCCTCACTTTGTACTTATTCTAAACATGCATGTGTAGACAGAGAGAGAGGGAACTCTCTGGTGTTTCTTCTTAGAAAAACACTAACCTTTTGGGAGGCCAAGGCCAGAGGATTTCCTGAGCCCAGGAGCTCGAGACCAGCCTGGGCAACTTGGCGAGACCTCATCTCTACAATAAATCAAAAAAATAAGCCAGGTGTGGTGGTGCATGCCTGTAGTTCCAGCTACTTGGAAGGTTGAGGTGGAAGGACTGCCTGAGCCCAGCAGCTCGAGGCTGCAGTAGTCATGAGTATGCATTACAGCCTAGGCAACAGAGTGAGACTCCCACTAAAAAGAAAAAAAGAGAAGAAAAACACCAAACTTACATTATCCAGGACCCTGTATCCAAATACAGTCACACAGGAAGTTAAGGCTTCAACCCATGAATTAGGGGAAGATAAAATTCCATCCATGGCAATAACTACACTGAAGCAAAAAGATTTTTAAAACATAGGCCAGCGGTCTCCAATATTTTCGACATCAGGGACAGGCTCTGGGGAAGACAATTCTTTCACAAACTGGGTGGGGAATGTTTTGGGGATAATTCAAACACATTACATTGATTGTGTACTCTATTTCCATTATTATTACATTGCAACATATAAATGAAATAATTATACAACTTATCATTAAAAAAAAAAAACGATGCAGATGGAAGTGGTCAATAAAATAATGGTCAGGCCACACGCAGACTAAAATAAGTGTCAGATTCTGACTTAAAGCCTGCCACCAGATGCAGTTGTACAATTGAAGAACATTCTAACCCACTTGCTACTCACTGATAGGGTTTTGATATGAGTCTGCAAGCAACTGATTTATTATGGTCTCTATGCAGTACAAACTCACTGCTAATGTTAATCTGTATTTGCAACCACTCCCCAGTGTTAGCATCACCACCTGGGCTCCACCTTAGGTCATCAGGCGTTAGATTCTCATAAGGAAAGTGCAACCTAGATCATGCAGTAATAGGGTTGTGTAATAGGTTTCCGGCTCCTAATGTGGCCGCTGATCTGCCAGGAAGTAGAGCTCAGGCGGTAATGCCAGCAATAGGGAATGACTGTAAATACAGATGAAGCTTCACACTCACCTCCTGATGTGCAGACCGGTTGCTAACTGTCCCTGGATCAGGGTTTAGGGACCCCTGACATAGACAAATTAATTAACCAAGAGTTAGTGACCTGTAGCAAGCAGTCTAACCTAGATGCAATTTGGATTTCAGAAGAAGAGAAAAGTAAAAAGTTAAAACTGTATTTGAAAAACAATAACTGAACCATACCAAATTTAGTGAACATTATGTCTTTGTGCTGAGAATCTCAGAAAAATCTGTAGCAGAATAAGCATTGAGTAATACTAATAAATATAAAAGTCAAACTCTTGGTAGACAATGCTAAAAAATAAAATTTCATGTATTTTTATTTTTTTAGATGAAAAAATATAGTTTATTTAAAGTAAATTAGAGAGAGAGAGAGAGAAGATTCACCTCCTCAAGGTGGGAGAAGGAGCCAAAGCCAGGAGGCAGGGTGATAGCCCTAGCTCCAAGAGCACATGGCCACACCACAGTCTAGCAAGGCAGTGGCCCAAAAAAGAAAATTTGAAAAGCAGTCACACTAAACATATAAGAATAAAAATAAGAATGTTCATAGAAACCGGGCTCGTTGGCTCAGCCTGTAATTCCATGCCTTTCGGAGGCTGAGGTGAGTGGATTGCCTGAGCCCGCAGGTTTGAGACCCTCCTGGGCAGCGAGACCTCATCTCTACAATAAATCAAAAAATCAGCCGGGCAAGGTAGCGCATGCCTGCAATTCCGGCTACTCGGAAGGCTGAGGCGGAAGGATCGCCGGAGCCCAGCAGGTCGAGGCTGCGGTGGCCAGGAGCGGCCACTGCACTCCAGTCTGGCGACAGAGTGAGACTCCAACTGGAAAAAAAAAAAAAAATGAAGGTTCATAGATATTTTATCAAAAATGAAGAAAGCATAAAGAGTGGAGAAAATGAATTAAAATGCTGATGGAATGATCAAAAAAACCTTAACTCATACTCAGAAAAATATCTTGCATAAATAAAGGTAAAATACTTTCTTATGTAAACAAAACCTGAGGGAATTCAGAGCCAGCAGAAATACACTAAAAGGAATATTAAAGAAAGTTCTTTATGGACTGAAGCAAACTGATATCAGGTGGAAACATAGATCTACAGTTTTAAAAAAAGTGTTCTATTTCTGAGTGTACAGATAAATACTAAAGACTTTTTTCTTAATTTTATTTATTTATTTAAAAGATTATTATAAAAAAACATAATTACTGTATTGCAGGCTTCCCAACATATGTATTAAATGGATAATAAAAATAATGCAAAGAATGAGGGCAGAAATGGACGTTGTAAAATGTATACCTTATATATGTACTGGTGCATTACACATCAAGTAATGAGATACCCTTTATTGGACAATTATGTTATGATAAAGAGTTTTAAAATTCTACAACATTTCCCTAAAAATAAAACAAAGGAATGTGGCTAAGTCAATACTAAAGAAAAAATTGAGTAGAGAAATACTTGATAACTTTAAAAGAAAAAGAAAGAACAAAGAAAAAGACAAATAGAATACAAATAAAATTGTGTACTTAAATACAAGAATATTGATAATTATATAGTATATGTGATATAAACACTCCAATTGTCAGTCTATGTAAGAATGCAAGAGCTAATTATGTGCTGGCTATATTGAAGTTATTTTAAATATTGAGAAACAGTCATGTTAAAATAAAACAATGGATATAGTTAATGCATAGTACAAAGTCTAAAATCAAGAATATGAGAGGTAATGCTGATATCAAATATTGCAGAATTGAAAAATAAAACAGAGATATTGATGAGCATATAATGATAAAGGAGTTACCAAGAGGCATACAATGAGTATGCCTTATTACTTTAACAAAACTAAAGTATGTACTGAATTTTAACAGCTTTCAAAGATAAATATTATTAGAATCAGAAAGAAAAAGAGTTATATTTTAACAATTATAATTGTAAATTCTGATGATCTTTTCTCAATGACAGAATAAGTAGATCATAAACCAATAAACACATGGAAAATTTGAATGATAATACCAACTAAATTTACCTAATTTATATTATACTCTGCCCTGAAATGGTAGAATATGTATTCGTTTTAAGTCTACATGATATATTTAAAAACATATACCATATGCTGGGTCATGAAACAAGCAGAAAATGGTTATCACCTTACTATAATGAAATTAAATTAATGATCAAAGAGACAGCTGGCTAGGGTATTCTCAAATTTTTAAAAATAAAAAATGCACTTGTAAGAAACTTGTGGTCTATCCCCCAAAAAACAAAAGGAAAATGTAAAGATATCATAAAATGATTCATAATGAAACACATCTCAAAAATTGTGCTGTGCCTAACACAGTACTAAGGTGAAAGTTGACAGCTTTTGGTGGTTACTTTAAAAAGAAAAATAATCTTAATTACTTGGTCTAATGTTTCATACTTATATGCTAGAAAAACAAGTAGTAATTAAGCCCAGAGAAGTAAAAATAAAACAGTAATAAACAAGAGTAGACACTGGTGACAGAAAAATGACAACAATGAGAGAAAAATTTAATAACCAAAAGTTCATTATTTAAAAATATCCCAATTGTGTTTGTAGTAGAAAACCTTCCATCGGATCAGAAGATTTTGTTGGTTAATTCTTTTATTTAAACAAGAAATAATATCAACTGTACACAAAATCTTCCAAAACATGAAAAACTCCAGAATTAATTTTTAAAAGAAAATATAAGAAGAATTATTACATCTGTGTATTTAATATATATTGCTGCCTTGGAAATGATCACAAGTTTAGCAGCTTAAAACTATACCCATTATTATTTCAAATTTCAATGGATCATCTGTCTGGACACAACTTAGTTGAGTCCTCTTGTTCAGTGTCTCACAAAGCTTCCATTAAAGTGTCAGCTGTGTTGTATTTTATTCTGGAGCTCAGTGTTCTCTTTCAAACTTGTAAGATTGTTGGGCAGGTTTCAGTTCCTTAGTTCCTCGTGATTTAGGACTGAGACACCCAAATCCTGAAGGTGACCCTTGTTTACCTGATATGTGGTCCAATCTGTCGGTAATTAACATCATAACTTGCCTCTTCTAGACCAAAAAAGAGATTTCACTCTTTGTAAGAAAGAGAGAGTGATAAATATATTATAATCTACTCAAAATTAGAAGTAACATCTACTAACTGGAAGCAAGTCTTGGAGCTTGTCTGTGCTCAAATAAAGGAAACTATATTGGGTATAACATGAAGGTGTGGTGGGCATTTTGGAATTCCACCACCTACAATCTTATATAAAGCATCCACTAAAATCCAAGAATGATCATAACGCACAGCTGAAAGACTAAATTATTTCCCCTTATATTGGGGAAGACAAGGATATTGGGAACACAATGCCACGGGTATTGAAACAATATTAGGACTAGTCAAGGATTGAAATGAAGATGAGAAGCAGTGAAATCATTCGTGAAAAAACAAATGAAAAGCATACAGACTAGGAAGAAATGGGTAACATTTATATTCACAAGTATCTGTGTAAAGAATTCTTAGAAAACTGTTTAAAAAATCTCTTGGAACCAACAAGTGAGATTGACAAAATTATGAGACACAAATATAAAATATAAAAAATTTAAAAAGTAATTGACTTCTATGTATTAGCAAAAAAAAAAAAGTGAATATAAAATTTAAAGACAATACTATCATTAAATGTGGAATAATTAATGATAATTTTAACAAAATATGTATAACATCTGTAAATTAATACTATCAAACATTTGTGAGAGAAATTTAAAAATTCAAATAAAGGAAAAAATATAAACATACCATGTTGATACATTGGATGACACTATATCGTTAAGATGTTAATTTCTTAAAAATTGATCTACAAATTGAATGCAACCTTATTTTTTCCTAGAAGCTGAAAACACAACAATATTCCAATACTAAAATTTACATAAAAGAAATCTAATTAACCCATCATTATCTTTATGGTGTCTCTAGTCTTCTGATATTCTCATATATGTCGTTTGAGTAGTGATTTATAAATTACTGAAAAAATCCTTCCATACTGTTCTCCAAATCTGCTGCACTGTAAAGTGTAAACCTTACAGTGATACTGGTAGGATCGTGTCTACTTTTGTTCAATGTTATATCTATAGTACTTTGCCCACTAGCCAAACATGGTTGTTAAAAAGAAAATGGATTATTTAATTGGTTAATCAATTGCCTATATAAGATTAATCTTTCTATACAATAATAGGATAGGAATAAAATATGAACATTATTTCTGTCTACACACATTCATGGTTTAGTTTGAACAAAATTTAAAGAAACAGCTTTTCACTTTATTAAAAGAAGCTAATTATGTAAATTTGACTTTCAATTTCTAAATAAATGCTGGAAACATATTTGAAAATGTCCACTGATTTTATTGAACAATTTTATTTTCCTGTGAACATGAAAATCATGTATTCTCAATCCCAGACAAAAGTGATTTATAGTCACCTTTTTCTACACTGATCTTTGTTGATGATTTAAAAATTCATAGTTCATATATTTGTATCAGACATTAGTAAGGTACATTGTATAGAATATTTTGTGATCTCATCTTGCAATAAACAGTGTCTTTCTTCCAACTGCCAGGGATTCAGCAGCAAAACAGGATGAACTTGGTTTATGAGGCCATTAATACACATTTCAAGATATTTCCAAATGCTTGAGATAGGCCTGGGCATTTTATAAACCGCCCCATAAAGCCTTGTCTGAAGCATCCTTAGGACATTATAACATGGTCATTTAACTCAGTCATTTAAAAAGAGAAGGCAATGCAATTTAAACTTATTTATGTGATAAATAAATAAAAATGAATAAGAGTACATATATGAGAATAAGTCAAAGCGAGTTCTAACTGCTTTTCCAAATCTTGTCCATTAGATATACTTGTTATAATTTAAAATTAGACTAACATAAGTGGATAACGTTCCATCTATACAATTGGGCACATTTTTTAAATGTTTGAATTTCCTTTGATAAATCTGAATCTTTATTCCTTTAGCATGGCACTTCTCCATTGTTTTTTACTGAAACTGAAGCTTTTTTCTAATTTATTTTGCATTGGAAAAATTCAGTTCAGATTGGTAGTGACAAATATCTTGCTGAAACTACTAAGTCATGTGAAATTTTTTTTTTCAAAGTTAATAACAGTGTACTAATCTTCTGCCTAAAACTCTCCAGTAGCTTTTTATTATCTTGTGGATAAAGTCCAACTTACTTAGCATGGCCCGTAAGGCCTGAAATTTCTGAACCTTGCCTGTTTCTCATCCATTCTCCCTTCCTTATCCCCTGGTCACATTGCTCCTCATTCTGTCTTATGAGTGTGCCAAACTCTTCCACATTTTAGAGCCTTCCACCTGCATGATTCCCCTTTCCACCATATTCAACCAGAAGTTTTAAGGTTAACTCATCACAATGCTTTTAATACCATCTTCCTTCCCTCACCAGCCAAAACCCTTCTTTAAGGGACTAATTCCATGAAGGCAAAGATAGTATGCTTTGCTCACCACAATATAATCAGTGCATAGCACAATACTAGATTAACACATATTTATTAAATAAATGAAGGTATGACGAGAGATGTTGGCAATACGCTATTTAACGTGGTGGCAGCTACAACAACTGCATTGACGTCCTCCTGTTGTAGAAGGTGACTTCAAAAAATTAAACAAAATATCAAGCAGCAAAGTGGATATAATTCTAGGACAGTAGAATTATTCATATTCCAGGGTGCTTAAACTGTGAATAGCAAATAATAGATATAAATACCTCAAATATCTTGTTTTTTTAAAATATAAAGGTACAGATACTACTTGGAAGGCTGAGGTAGAAGGATCGCCTGAGCCCAGCAGGTCAAGACTGCAGTGGCCGTGAGCATGCCACTGCACTGCAGCCTGGGCGACAGAGCAAGACTCCAATTAAAAAAAAAAGATACAGAAAAAAGTCATTTAAGTTGTCGAGCTACTGTCATATAGTTCTTAGCTCACAACATATACAGGTGTCAACACAATCTCATCAGGAAAAATTAGGTAAATGTGTAGACTCCAATTGCGAACAATTTTTTTTCAGGTGTCTGTTGGCTGCTTGTATGTCTTCTTTTGAAAAGTATTTTTCTGTCCATCGAAGTTAGACTGGATTAAAAAAATGTGGTCCATATACACGATGGAATATTATGTAGCCATAAAGAAGGACAAATATATGAACTTTGCAACAACTTGGATGGATGTGGAGTGGATCATATTCAGTGATTTATCACAGAAACAAAGAACAAAGTTCCATATGTTCTCAGTCATAAGCGGACCTTGAACAATTATAATGCTATAAGAAGGCAATTGGCCTGGCTCGGTGGCTCAGCCTATAATCCCGCGCCTTTGGGAGGCTGAGGTGAGTGGATTGCCTGAGCCAGTGGGTTCGAGATCCGCCCGGGCAGCGAGACCTCATCTCTACAATAAATCAAAAACCAGCCGGGCGTGGTAGCGCATGCCTGTAATTCCGGCTACTTGGAAGGCTGAGGCGAAAGGATTACTGGGGTGGCCGGGAGCGGCCACTGCATTCCAGTCTGGGCGACAGAGTGAGACTCCAACTCAAAAAAAAAAA